>NC_051316.1:119306253-119382318 GCF_015220235.1 Choloepus didactylus | reverse complement strand
ATATTGCGGGTGACTGAGCTTGTACCTCGACTTACCAGGCCTGGGCCAGGGGACCTGATATCACCCCCTGGGGAGGGTAGTGGGTACGGGCGTTAGTGCCCTCTGCAGCCCCCCCGAGCCTGGGGAGCGAGGTCAAGGCAGCTCCCTTTTCCTCACCCAAAATGCCACTGGCAGGGGAGGCTTGCCGGAGAGAACCGCCTTTCTCCCAACCGCCCTTTCCCCACTTCCTTATCTTGCCCGCACACTCCCCTGTGCCAAGGCAACTCCTGCCACCGCCAGCGCGCATGCACCGTGGCCAGAACAACTCCCGCCCGCTGCAACGGCTCCTGCGTCCTTTCAGAACCAATCCTAGCCCCTCTCCCTTCAGTATTGCCATTTAAGGCTACTTCACCTCCTTTCCAGCCCTACCCTTCTTACCAGCCTATATAACCTGTAATCACCCCTAAATAAATTCTCTTTGGCGCATACTCCTACTGGATGAAGAGTGTCTTGTCCTTATCGCCGCCCTCCACACCTTGTACGCCCCCCGCCGAGGACCTGGCCAAGTCCTCCGCCTCGCCCTCGCCTCCGGGAAAGAGCCCCCGCCGCCGGTACCCTTTAAGCAGCCCCGAGAGCTGAGGGCTCCGCTACCGGCCGCCACTCCCCCCAGAAGCAGTAACCGCGACCGCAACTGGTGCCCCGTGTGAGGGGCGTCTCCACACAACAGTTCGGCAGGTCGCCCGCTCGCCCGGACGCCTCTCCAGCTTCCCGTTTCCTCGCCTGCAAGGTAAGGGCCGCCTCTCCTTCGCCGCTTCCGGAGCCGTGTGAGGTTCATTGCTCCGAAGCCGCTCCTCCCTTCCCCCACGCTCTCTTCGTCCTCTTGTATGCACACTTCTATGACCCCCGTTCCTCCTAACGCTCTCCCTCTTCCCCTCCATTACTTTGCTGTGGTTCTTTGTATCTTTGTTTCCTCCTTTGGCGCCGTGTGCCTCTTTGCAACCGCCCCCCCCCGACTGCTCCTGTTGCCAAAGGGCACTGCTTTCCGCTCTCGCCGTCTCCTTCGGCCTCGCGGCCACGGTTTATCTCATTCTCTCTGCTCGGTAAACAACCTCCCCTCCTCCCCCCTCAGCTATGGGTAATCGTCTATCTACGTGCCAGACACCTCAAGTTCGTGCTCTAGCGGGTCTCCTAGACACGCATCGCTGTAAAGTGTCTGTTCGGCAGCTGCAGGTATACTGGGACCTCCTGCTGCCTTTTAACCCATGGCTCACCACTTGCCATCTTTGGGACCCTGTTACTTATAATCGTCTTATTAATCGAGTCACTAACGCCATGGAACATGAGAGCAAGCGCTTCCCTCCCGGCTTGCTCCCCGCCTTGATAACCATCCGCTCCTGCCTTCAAGGCTCCCTCCCCCCTGATCGAGGCCCCGTTAAATCCAAGCGATGACATCAGCCCTAAGCTGGGCCGGAAACCGCATACGCTTTACCCCGCCCTTCCACAGGGCGGAGCTAGTCCGTCATCTTGTGCCTTGAACCCCGCCCTTTCACAGGGCGGGGCTGATCCACCATCTTGTGTCTTAGCCACGCCCACCGCGCCGCCATCTTGCGACGCTTGGGGCCTCCCACTCCCGCCTCCCCCTCCGGCGAGCTCCCCCTCGGAGCCGCTACCGGCAGCTGCCGCCGCTCCTCCCACCCCACCGGCTAACAACCCCTGGCTGCCTTCTACACCTCAAGGCAACCCTTGGGGCAACGCTCCCCCTACCCCCACTCCCGCGCCAAGCCCTCTGCAAGCGCGTCCTCCTTTCTCTCGTGCTTTTCGCTGCTTTCCTCTTAACCTTACCCCCACCCCACAGAAACCGTATGACTGGTATCCCATTGACTCAGATACTATCAAGCAGCTTCGCAGGGCCGTCAAGGAGGACGGGTTAGGTAGCCCATACGCTTCCCAAATACTGCAGGATCTCGGCATGGACTATTGCATCCCCCAAGACTGGGCCTCGCTTGCCCGTTCCATTCTTAACCCCGGTCAATTTGTTGACTGGCGTGCTCACTTCCAGGCAGAAGCAGCTAAGCAAAGTGAGCAAGACGCAGCCCTTGGAGTCTATCATCCCCCCGAAGCCTATATGGGCACTGGAGCATTTCTAAATGCGTCTGCTTATATTAATGTCCCTGCCACCTTCTGGACTATCCTCAGAGGCATCGCCTTACGCGCGTTTGCCAATTGCTCTGCCCGTCGACCTGACAAATTTACCAAGCTCTTCCAGGAGCCGAATGAGCCTTTCACCACCTTTGTCTCCAGAGTCGAAGAAACCTGCGCTCAAAAGGTAAGTAACCCCCAGGCCCAATATTACATGTGCCCATCCTCAAATCCTGAAAAATCGCACTACAATTCCCCCAACGAGTACTACTGTGCATACTGGGGGTATGAGACATTAGCCAATAATTGGAAGCCTCCTGTTCCTAATCATTACCTTACCCTAAAGTGGGCCCCTACAGGGTGCAAACTCCCTACTGTTAACTGGCTCGGCCAAGAAAGTAAGGGATCCTGCACACATCTTAATCTTACAGTGCAGCTCCCCACTGATCCCTCCTGGTTACTCGGTCAAACTTGAGGCTTCAGAATCTATGAAAAAGGAACCGACCGAGGATCACTTATTCTAATAAAAAAGGAGGCTGTAAGCCAACCATACCAAAATACTGCTTTAAAAACACCCTCTGGCATAGGTCCCAATAAAGTCATTAATCCCCTTTTTCCACAGCTCTCCAGCCGCACCTCAGCTCCAACCAGCCGCACCTCAGCTACAAACAACGCATCGCCAACCCCACCACCCCAGCTTCCTCTGCCCCCTTCTCGTTATTCCTCTCCCCTCCTCAGCCTCATCCAGCCGCCTTTGCCTCAGTGAACTCCTCCAACCCCAATTTTACCTCCTCCTGCTGGCTCTGCCTCTCCACCTCTTCCTCCCTGTACGAGCCCGTTGCCTCCAACCTCTCCTTTTCAGAAAGCACAGAAAACAGCCCCTTGGAATGCAATTGGAATACCTCTGCCGTCCCCCTGACCTTTCATTCAGTCTCCTATACGGGAAAGTGCGTCCGCCCTCGCTCCAGTAACTCTCCCAACCTCACTGCCTGTGCCAGCTACTCATCTCCCAGCAGCTCGGCAAAATTTCTCATTCCTCATAACTCCTCCCAATGGCTCTGCTCCTCTACAGGACTTACCCCCTGTCTCAGCATGAATATCATCAGTGAATATAAAGAAACTTGCCTCCTAATTGTCCTTATCCCTAGGGTCTTATACCACAGCGAAGAAGATTTCTTCCTCCGTCTGGAAAAAACTGCAGCTCCTGCCCTTCTGCAAAAGCGAGAGCCCATCACCGCCCTCACAATTGCCTCCCTCCTAGGTCTTGCCGGCACTGGCACCGGAATCGCTGCACTAGCCAGTCAAGGCTCCGCCCTAACTCACCTCAGGGCGGCTGTTGACGAAGACATTCATCACTTACAAAACGCTATTTACCATCTAAAAAATTCTGTCAATTCCCTCTCTGAGGTAGTGCTCCAAAACCGCCGAGGTCTTGACCTTCTCCTCCTCAAAGAAGGAGGCCTCTGCGCCGCCCTAGGAGAAGAGTGCTGTGTATATGCCAATTCCACAGGTCTCGTCGAGGACAGCCTGAAAAGGGTCCGAGAGGGACTGGAAAAGCGTAAAAGAGATTGTGAAGCCACCAGTTATTGGTCCAGTTTTTTCACTCCCATCCTCCCATACATCCTTCCTTTTCTTGGCCCCTTATTAATAATTATTCTAGCTCTCATCTTAGGACCCTGCCTCATCTGCAAAATTGTCCAGCTTGTAAGAAAATAAACGGATGCCATTTTTTCCTCAATCGTGCAAATCCAGTATCAGCGACTCGCCACCTCTGACGCCCCCCACTCCAAAATAACAGCCAACCCTCCGCGACCTCAACGCCACCGGTCGACTCGCCAACCGCGAGGCCCTTCTCAATCACCTGAACATCGTTCTCACCTCGAGTTCCAGCTTCTCTGAACCCCTGAACTTTAAACCCCTCACCTTCGCCCAGCCCGCTGCAGCGAAGCCATGGTCAAACGCCCGGGCACCACACCAACACTAAGCTCCAGCCTCGCTGAGCCACCGTCAACCCCTTTTTTCCCTTCCCTAACCTCCCCCTTCCCTCACCCTTAGCGGGCCTCTCCGGTAAAGCCTCTTCCTCTAATTAGAAAAGAAAGGGGAATTGCGGGTGTCTGAGCTTGTACCTCAGCTTACCAGGCCTGGGCCAGGGGACCTGATATCACCCCCTGGGGAGGGTAGTAGGTACGGGCGTGAGTGCCCTCTGCAGCCCCCCCGAGCCTGGGGAGCGAGGTCAAGGCAGCTCCCTTTTCCTCACCCAAATTGCCACTGGCAGGGGAGGCTTGCCGGAGGAAACCGCCTTTCTCCCAACTGCCCTTTCCCCACTTCCTTATTTTACCCACTCACTCCCTGGTGCCAAGGCCACTCCTGCCACCGCCAGCGCGCATGCCCGTGGCCAGAACAACCCCCGCCCCGCTGCAACGGCTCCTGCGTTCTCTCAGAACCAATCCTAGCCCCTATCCCTTCAGTATTGCCATTTAAGGCTGCTTCACCTCCTTTCCAGCCCTGCCCTTCTTACCAGCCTATATAACCTGTAATCACCCCTGAATAAATCTCTTTGGCGCATACTCCTACTGGATGAAGAGTGTCTTGTCCCTATCGCCGCCCTCCTTGCACGCCTCTCGCCGAGGACCCTGGCCACGTCCTCCGCCTCGCCCTCGCCTCCGGGAAAGAGCCCCCGCCGCCGGTACCCCTTGAGCAGCCCCGAGAGCTGAGGGCTCGGCTACCGGCCGCCTCTCCCCCTAGAAGTAGCAACCGCGACCGCAGAAAAATAAATAAATAAAACAAACAAATAAAGCCGTGGGCAAAAGAAAAGATAGATCCAAATGAAGGATCTCAGTGCCTGGGCTGTAAGAAGAAGGCAAATTAAAGACCTATGTGTTTTCAGAGGGTGAATTAGAATGTTGTGGAATAGAGGTCTGTAATCACTTTCTTAATTTTGTGCCTTATGCATGACAAATTTAGATGCAGCTTTGCTCCCCTCAATCAGAATATTGTTTTTGGAGAGTCCAATGAAATATATATGCATTTTAATATTAAAGAGTGCATATCCCAAAATGTGCAACCTCTGGCAATAAATGTGTGTCTTCGACAAGGTGTGTGAAATGTTGAAAGGAGAGTGTGTTGGTGTTTGTGTATGTATGTGTTTGCACGTGCACACAAAATGGAAACTTGGTTAATAAAAAAACACATCATCTAAGAACACGTCAGCTTCATGGGCATGGGATCTGTGCCATCACTCATCGCCCTCCTGTCACCTTCTTGAAATTCTTAATAACAGGGTCCCACAAATTATGTAGTGATCCTGTACAGGGGGGTTGAAGTGATATCAGGTTTTGCTTTTGAATACAAAGTAAACTTCTATTAGCTTTTATTGAACTGAGGACCCAGCAAAACTTCCTGAGCTTTGTCTGATGATTTTCTCGACAATGGATGAAAACACAGGGGAGTACTTCAGAGGGTAGAGAATTGCTATAGATACAAAGAACTATGTATTTATTATTATTTTTCACATATTAAGTTTCAGATATCATTCTGCCAACAACTAGTCTTATCTATATTCAACTTAAGTTCCTTTCTCCTTTGTACTATGTCTGTATCCATTTCATGCAACATACGTTTGCACTGACATTGCAAAAGCAAACATCTTCTAATCTATATCCAGGCATGTTTTTTCACTGAATACCCACAGCCATACAGTATTGCATGGCCTGATATAGAAAATCTCATCTAATTATCAGGTTGATGACATTTGAGGTTTTACTCCTGTTAATAAGCTGCTTTCTTCAAGATCAGTGTGCTGGTTTGGATGTATTATGTCCCCCAAAATGCCATTATCTTTGATGCAGTCTTGTGTAGGAAGGAAAGTATCAGTGTTGATTGGGTTGGTGACTTTCGATTGGATGTTTCCGTGGAGTTATGATCACTCAACTGTGGGCCAGATCTTTCATTGGATAATTTCCATGGAGGTGTGGCCCCGCCCATTCAGCATGGGCCTTGATTAGTTTGCTGGAGTATTACATAAGCTCAGACAGGAGTCAGCTTGCTACAGCCAAAAGGGACACTTTGAAGAATGCACAGAAGCTGAGAGAGTAGCCTGAAGACAGCCATTGAAAGCAGACTCTTGCTCCGGTGAAGCCAAGAGAGGACAAACGCCCCAAGAGCAACTAAGTGTGAAATTTTTGACGAACTGCAGCCTAGAGAAGAACGTCCTGGGAGAAAGCCATTTTGAAACCAGAACTTGGAGCAGACACCAGCCATGTGCCTTCCCAGCTAACAGGTTTTCCAGACGCCATTGGCCATCCTCCAGTGAAGGTACCCACCTGTTGATGTGTTACCTTGGACTCTTTATGGCCTTAAGACTGTAACTGTGTAACCAAATAAACTCCCTTTTATAAAAGCCAATCCATTTCTGGTGTTTTGCTTTCCAGCAGCATCAGCAAACTAGAACAATCAGAAAATCAAGAAATATTGTTTGGTCATTATCCGGCACTGTGATATTCAGCATGTCACTTTCATTTTCTCTGAGCTTCAAGTTTCCAGAGCCCTAAAACTCTAAGACAAATGAAAGGAAAAAATAAGCTTCCAGAAATGTCTTCAACAGCTGTGAAGTTCTTATCAAACATGGAACACTATTAAAGTCTGAGGTATTACACAGGAAGGGAAGTCAAGTTAAGGCTACTGAGAAGTGTGTGGGGGGAACAGTCATCACTTGGCAGTGCGAGGAGAAGATGCTTTGATGTCAGGATGACTTTGATTTAAATCCTTCCCCATTACCCTGCCACAGATTGTCTCCATTTTCCTGTCTGTAAAATGGAAAATTATGCACAAATGAAACAATACATGCATTAAAAACGTGAATCCCCTTATCTGTACTAGGATGCCCAGAGACAAAGATTTTTATATATTTGCAGAGCCACCTTCAGCTACAGTATTTGAGCATTGTTTGTCCCCCTCATGCTCTTCTTAGGCTTCATGTATTATTTTATATTTTTTCTGGATTCAGTATTTTTCATTCTATTGCACTCTCCTCTCTAACATAAGCTACCTCAAATAACTTCTGGAAGAATTTGTAGTGAAAGAAAAATGAAGTGATGAATTATGTAATATGTCATTAGTTTCATGGGTAATACAAAATGCAATTTAAATGTCTAACATTGGCCTCTCTTTAGAAAGAGCAAAATTCAAAATCTAGAATATTGAAATTTAGCATGTAGTCATTACAGAAAAGTAAAGTGATGTTAAATATATAGAAAACTTTCATTTGATATATGCACATATTTAAACAGCAAGCCCCAAAGAAATTCATATATTAGAAATTTTGAGGGGAAAATGCATTTTATTCAGATATGCTTGACATCCCAAAATATTCAGGTAGTTATCTCCAACATGTAATTTTCCAACATGTAATCTAAATTGTGTTGGAATTGTTTTTGAATATTTACAACAAAGATATCATTATGGGACAGAAATAAAATCCCAACAAGTTTGCTCAATCATACTCAATAACAAAGCTTGTATAAAAAAGCTTCATGCTTTTGTTTCACTTTCAATCAAAATCAGTTTGATTCCATAATTTCATTCCTGTAGCTAATATTTCCTTAGAGACAGATACCTGCTATCCCCTAGGCTAATCTGCTCTGCTTCCCAACAAATTATCTGATCTCAGATGTCACTTAGTAAATATGAATATCATTTAAAATATGTTTTTGAATACTACTTAGCAGTGTTTAGTTCAGATGTCACTTAGTAAATATGAATATCATTTAAAATATGTTTTTGAATACTACTTAGCAGTGTTTAGTTTATCAGAAAATATTTGGAGTTGCATCAGTTGCCTTCCTCTTAGGCTATATTTAACATAATTAAAAGAAAAAGCAATGAAATAAAAGTGAGGGAACCAATGTTTTAGCTATGACATTGCATTAACTGTGTTGATGAAGTTTTCTAATCTTTGTTTCACATTTGTACAATAAGGGTTTTACCAATTAATATCTAAAGTATATCTTCATTTCAAAAATGCCATTATTTTGATGTTACTCAAAAATTGGGGGCATTAAAATTCTGTTGTTTTGGGTGAGTCACCAAAAGCCAAAGGAAAATCATGCTTGCTTTTACCAAGTGTGAACTGCATGCTTGTTGTATGACTGTAGAACACCACACACACACTAAAACACACGTGAACACACACATGTATCTGTACCCATTTTACCTCCTGTCCGTGAACATCATGTAAAAGGCATGGTGCATGAATGTTACACTGTCCTGTTTATTCTTCAATCCTTTCTTCAATATGTAGGCATCCCCCTTTAGATGGAGTTCCTAAGGCCTGTCACACACTTCAGTAGCTACAGAGATCAGTTGCTATGGAACCTCTTTCTGTACTGAGCAATTTGTTCCTTGCTCAGACAGGAGACTAATGAAACAAGAAGGATGGAATACACAGTGAAGAAGACTCATTTCCCCAAATGGTCACTGCTTGATGAGGTAACCAATCAAGTTTTAAATGTAAAACCACTTACATCATTTTAGCCTTCTTCTTACTTGACAATGTGGAACTTTTTAATGGCCTTCTCCATTTTGAAGGTTTTCTTCCTAAGACTTCATGATTGTACTCTGTTATTATTCTACTCATATCTTTCTAAAGTCTCTTACTCCTTGACAAGCTCAGCTTCTTTCAGCTTCCTTGGTAAACACAATGTGTGTTTGTGTGTGTGTGTGTGTGTGTGTGTGTGTGTCTTCCTGACTCCCTGTCCTCAACCTTTTATTTTCTCAACTATCACTTACATGTTCTTCAATCCGAAATCTTCATCTGTAACTTTGCACTCAGCACTCAGGGAAAAGGGGTTGCTTAAATGAAAACTCATCTCTTAGGTGCAACAGATACCAGAAACTTAGTAAGCCATCATCTTTGCTGCACACCCTCTCCAACTGACATTTTTTGCTTTTCTCAATAGTCTAGCTACCATCAAACCCATTATTCAATACCAATTATTTCAATACCTCCCTCTCAGTAACTTGTCATAGAGCAAATCCAATATTATTTTACAAGTATGTCATGTGTTATCTATTTTCCCTTCTTTGTTTCCTGCCTTGATTTAAAATTTGATTACCTTTATTGGACTATCAACAAAGCCTCCATAAGACCTCTCTGGCTCCAAATCCAGCCCAACCTCCATCCCTGCCTGCCATATATTCCCCATAGTAAGCTACATCCATTATTGTCAGACCTGTAAATTTAATCATGTTTTTTGCTATGATTAAAACTCAAATACACACTCATTCAAATGGCATTTAATAGCTCCTGACTCTTCAAAATTTCAATCAGGGTTTCTTTGTAACTCAAGTGTTCTCAATCCTAGTTGAGTATTAGAATCAAAAAGGGGACTGTAAGAGACAGATGTCTGCAATGGGACCCAGGCATTGTTGCTGTTGTTTCAACTCTCCAAGCAAATATCCTGTGCAGCCACTATCCATGGAGCACTATCCATCTAACCCAAGTGTTTTCCAACTGTTCTTCTATCCCCTTAGCATAAAACAGAAACAAATCAACACCCTCCAAAAACAAACAAACAAAACAACAACAAAGAACACCACTTTAGATAAAGCAGAGAGAATCTACAGTCTCTAATATATACTGTCCAGGATGTTCAATTCTTTTAAAATTGTAACTCATTATGAAGAAATAAAGCAGTCAATAGAAACATAGCCCAAGTTTTCCCAGATTTTGGATTTAGCAGAGAAAACTTTAAAGCAGCTATTAAAACATGTTCAAAGATTAAGTGAATATGTTGCCAGAGCCCAGTTGGCACCAGAAGTGAGCTCCAGTGTGGCTCGTTTTTTGTCCCAAGAAAGAATTCAGGGGCAAGAGGAAAAGTAGCAAGCAGTGAAGATTATTTGAAAAGCCAGCACACACAGGGGAAAATTGCAAAAGTTGGTAAGAAGGAAAACATGCTGGAGAGGTCGGCGTGGGTGGGTCCCAAGAGAGCTGCGCCAGGGTGAGCTCTGTCCTTTATATGTCAGCCTGTTGCTATGCCCTCGGCCAGGGTTGGAGGTGGAAACTCCCATTCTCCCCCTCCCCTGGCTTAACCACCATCAGGCTATCTCAGCTGACTCTGAGAACTAAGGTCTAGTTCTCCTTCAACTTGGCCCCTCCTTTCTCCCTCTGCCTGTCTATCTCAGCTGATTCTGGAAATTAGGGTTTGGTTTTCTGTTTGCTTTGCCCCCTCCTTCCTGCTCTCCATCTGGCTATCTCAACTATGGCTTGATGCTGACTCTCCATTTGAACTGACCGATGCCCCTGGCCTGCTCAGAGTGCCCTATTCTAGCCTGCCTCAAATATATGCTCAAATAATTAAAACAGAATATGATTTTGAGACTGAACAGATAAAAAATTACATCAAGGAAATGAAAGACTGTGTTTTCTTTCTTCTTGTAATTGACATAAAACAACCAAATAGAATTAACTAAAAAGTACAATAACTGAAATAAGACATAATTGAATGAGGTATCAATCAAATGTCCTGTCATATATATATATATATACACATGTGTGCACACACACACACATATACACATATGTATGTGTATATATTGTTTGTTTATTTATTTATCTTAGTTTTCCAGGGATGCTATGACAAATACACACAATGGATTGGTTTCAACAATGGGAATTTATTGTTTCATGGTTCTGGAGACTACAAGTCCAAAGTCAAGGTCTCCAGAGGCCATGCTTTCTCCCAAAGTCTGTAGTATCCTGGAGCTGGCTGACTGCAATCCTTGGGATTACTTGGCTTGCACCTGTCTCTATCACATGGTGATCTCCTTCAACTCTGGCTTCTGACTTCTGGTTTCTATTAACTTCTGTCTTCTACTGATTGACTGACTCTGAATTTCCTTTGCTTATAAGGAATTGAACCATATGCATTTAATTTGGCTTCATCTAAATAGGATCTTTGAAGATCCAATTCATAAATGAGTCCACACCTTAACTAATAATAGCATCTTCAAATGTCCTATTTACAAATGGGTTCACAGCAAAAGAAACTCAGGTTAAGACTTGAATGTCTTTTTAGGGATATCAGATTCAATTTCCAATGATATAGATACAGATAGATAGATAGATAGGTAGATAGATAGATAGATAGACAGACAGACTTGCAATTGGCAGAAGAGAACAAAATGAGATTGGGGAGGAAAGTATATTTGAAGATGTAATCACTGGGCACTTCCAAAAGCTGATGAAAAACACTGACATACAGGTATAAGAAGTGCGGGATACTGATCACGTGCTTCGACTTGGCGGGCCTGGGCTGGGGGACCTGATCAGCCCCTGGGGAGGGTGGTGGGCACGGGCGACAGCGCTCTCCACTGCCCCCCAGGCCTGGGGAAGTGAGGCCGGAGGCAGGCCCCATTTCCTCACCCAAAATACCACCGTAGGGAGGCTTGCCGGAGGGAACCGCCTTTTTCCCCACCCCCTTATCTTGCCCTGACACTCCCCATTGCCAGAGCAACTCCCCCACCGTCAGTGCGCATGCGCAGTTACCAAAACTACTCCCGCCCCTTGTCATTCAACCTCCGCGCCCTCTCTGAACCAATCCAAGCCTTCGACCTCTATAGCTACCCCGCCCTCTAATCGCCCAATATAAGCTTGTGTTCTCGCCTAATAAAGCTCTCTCTTGGTTTCATCATCCCTCAAGTACCGTGTCCTGCCTGTTCCTTCTCGCCGCCCTCCACACCTTGCACGCCCCCCCGCCGGGGACCTGGCCACATCCCCGCCTCGCCTTCGCCTCCGGGAAAGAGCCCCCCGCCGCCGGGTACCTTCAGAGCAAGCCTGGGAAGCCTAGGATTTAGCTACCGGCCGCCACCCCCCCCCAGACGAATCAACTGCGACCGCAACTGGCGCCCAACGTGGGGCACTGCAATTAGACGTCCTCTCCACGCAGCGGTCCCGTGAAGCCACTCGCTCGCCCGAACGCCTCTCCAGCTCTCCTTCTCCTCGCCTGCAAGGTAAGGGCCGCCTCTCCCTCGCCGCTCCCGGAGCCGCTTCTCCCTCGCCGCTCCGCGTCAGGGGCCGCCTCTCCCTCGCCGCTCCGGAGCCGCTCCTCCCTTCCCCACTACCCATTCTTCCGTCTGCCTCTCGTCCTTTTCTTCTATGACCCCCATTCCTCCTAACGCTCTCCCTCTTCCCCTCCATTACCTTGCTGTAGTCCTTTGTGCCTTTGTCTCTTTGTTTGGCGCCCTCTGCCTCTTTGCAACCGCCCCCCAAGACTGCTCCAAAATGGCGAACTTCCTCCTTCTTCTTCTACTGAGGGGAGGAAGTGCTCTAGTGATGACGTCAGCCCTAAGCCGGGCGGGAAACCGCATGTGCTTTACCCCGCCCTTTCACAGGGCGGAGCTAGTCCGCCATCTTATGCCTTAGGCCCTGCCCTTTCACAGGGCGGAGTTAGTCCGCCATCTTATGCCTTAGGCCCCGCCCTTTCATGGGGCGGAGCTAGTCCGCCATCTTACACCTTAGACCCCGCCCTTTCACAGGACGGAGCTAGTCCGCCATCTTACGCCTTAGACCCCGCCCTTTCACAGGGCGGAGCTAGTCCGCCATC
Source organism: Choloepus didactylus (assembly GCF_015220235.1). NCBI lineage: Eukaryota > Metazoa > Chordata > Mammalia > Pilosa > Megalonychidae > Choloepus > Choloepus didactylus. Next base: position 119,369,599 of record NC_051316.1, on the reverse strand, counting down.
TTACGCCTTAGGCCCCGCCCTTTCACAGGGCGGAGTTAGTCCGCCATCTTATGCCTTAGACCCCGCCCTTTCGCAGGGCGGAGCTAGTCCGCCATCTTGTGCCTTGAACCCCGCCCTTTCCCAGGGCGGGGCTGGTCCGCCATCTTGTGTCTTGGCCACGCCTACCGCGCCGCCATCTTGCGACGCTTGGGGCCTCCCACTTCCACCTCCCCCTTCGACAAGCTCCCCCTCGGAGCCGCTGCCGGCAGCTGCCGCCGCCCCTCCCACCCCGCCAACTAACAACCCCTGGCTGCCTTCTACACCTCAAGACAACCCTTAGGACAGCGCTGCCCCTGCCCCCACTCCCGTGCCAAGCCCTCTACTTTGAGTACACCCTACTAAAAGCCGGCTTAGGAAAATTTGCCCCACAGTGTGGCTCTGGATCAGCCTAGCTTCAGATCTAGTCACCCTGGCTGTTCATGTATTTGGAGAGCCGCCGAAAAAAATTGTTTAGCCCCTGGACGCAAGCCAAACCCGCCTGCTCATACGTGATAACCCGGACATGCAAATCCTCTTAGAAGGATTTCAGGGAAAATTCAGCTGCCACTATCCTAACCATCGACTGTTACAAGGACTCGCCAAGCTTCCCTTCCGCAGCCCCTTCCATCCTTTCCCCTCCTCTGCACCCATCCCGGGTGCCACTACCGTCTTCACTGACGCCTCCAAAACCCGTTTTGCCTTCCTCTCTTATTCTCAGGACCTCCCGGAACCCCGCCTATTCAGTTATGTCAACCTTCATTCAGTTCAAGTGGGGGAAATTCTGGCGGTATCATATGCAATAAAAGCCCACTACAACCACCCAGTAAACCTTTTCACAGATAGCCTCTACACGTATCAGGTCTGCCGAGTCCTCGCGTTTTCCACCTTTTTCCCGGGAGACTCGGCCATTGATAAAGCCCTTTCTAACCTCAGAAGCATCCTAGAGCATCAACAGGATCCTTGGTTCATTAGCCACATTCGTAGTCACTCAGGCCTTCCGGGGCCCCTGGCTAATGGCAATAGTATAGTAGACCAAGCGGTCTCAGCTCAGAATATCCAAGCTATGCTAACCCACACGGCAGCCCCTCCGGGGGATGCTGTTAACTAGGCCAAGTTATTGCATTCCAGGTTTCACTTTTCGGCTACGTCGTTACATCATTTATGTGGCCTCCCCCTAGATACCTGTAAACATCTTGTCCACAATTGTGCACCTTGTGCGCCCTTCGCGCCGCTTGGCCCCCTGCAACCTCAGGGAGTCAACCCACGAGGCCTAAAACCCAATTCTAGATGGCAAATGGACGTAACTCACGTTCCGTCCTTTGGGCGCCTCAAATATGTACATGTAATAATTGACACCTTCTCGGCCATGTGTTATGCAGTCCCCCTCGCCGGGGAAACGGCCAAACACTGTATCAAGGCCCTAAGACAAGAAATTCTCTTCATGGGAGTCCCCTGGAACCTAAAAACAGACAATGGGCCTGCCTATCGCAGTGCCTCCTTTGCAGCCTTTCTTCAGTTATATAACATCACCCATCATTTCAGCATCCCCTATAATCCACAGGGACAAGCCATTGTAGAAGCAGTCCATCGCCGCTTAAAAACACAAATTGAAAAAAAAAGGGCTATGCTCCCCCAGGCAACTCCAGGGGACCTTATCATAGCAGCCCTTATTCACCTTAATCTACTCACATTCAATAAAGAAGGGCTTTCGCCCCTACATAAACATTGGGGGCCCTCATACAGGCCTACTCAGGCCCCGATGGTTTACTGAAAGGACCCAGAGAATAATGCCTGGAAGGGTCCCTCCCCACTCCTCGCCCAGGGGCGCGGGTTTGCTTGTGTTTTCCCAAATGATGCAGCACAACCAATCTGGATCCCAGGAAGGGCAATCCGGCCCGCCACCAGCAACCAAGCGTCTAACGAGACGAGAACGCCGTCATCTCCGCAGCCTGGTGCACCAGATGACAACAGTACACCTGGGCCTGAACCCCAGTCCGAGTAAATTCCTCCCACCCCTATCTTACCTCCTCTTGTTGGCTTTGCCTCTCCACTTCTTCCCCCCTGTATGAACCAATTACCTCCAACCTCTCTTTTTCAAAAAACACAGAGAACAGCCCCTTAAAATGCAATTGAAATACCTCTGCCGTCCCCCTAACCTTTCATTCAGTCTCCTTTACAGGAAAGTGCATCCACCCTCGCTCAAGTAACTCTCCCAACCTCACAGCTTGTGCCAACTACTCATCTCCCAGCAGCTCTGCCAAGTTTCTTATTCCCCACAACTCCTCCCAATGGCTCTGCTCCTCTACAGGACTTACCCCCTGCCTTAATGTGCAAACCCTCAGTACAACTCATGAAACTTGCCTCTTAATTGTCCTCATCCCTAGGGTCCTATACCACAGCGAGGAAGACTTCTTCCTCCGCCTGGAAACAACTGCAGCTCCTGCCCCACTACAAAAGCGAGAGCCCATCACCGTCCTCACAATTGCCTCCCTCCTAGGTCTTGCAGGCGCTGGCACCGAAATCGCTGCATTAGCCAGTCAAGGCTCCGCTCTAACTCACCTCCGGGCGGCTGTTGACGAGGACATTCGTCACCTACAAGACGCTATTTCCCATCTTAAAAATTCTGTCAACTCCCTCTCTGAGGTAGTGCTCCAAAACCGCCGAGGTCTCGACCTTCTCCTTCTCAAAAAAAGAGGCCTCTGCGCCGCCCTAGGAGAAGAGTGCTGTGTATATGCTAATTCCACAGGTCTCGCCGAAGACAGCCTAAAGAAGGTCCGAGAGGGACTGGAACAACGTAAAAGAGACCGTGAAGCCACCAGTTATTGGTCCCATATCTTTACCCCCCTCCTCCCTTACCTCCTCCCTCTCCTCGGCCCCTTACTAATGATCATTCTAGCCCTCACTTTAGGACCCTGCATTATCCGCAGAATCGTCCAACTTGTAAGAAAACAAACAGATGCTATTTTTTCCTCGTTCGTGCAAATCCAGTACCAGCGACTCGCCACCTCTGACGCTCCCTACTCCGAGATGACAACCAACCCTCCACAACCTCACCGCCACCGGTCAACCCGCCGACCGCAAGGCCCTTCTCGATCGCCTGGACATCACACCAACCTCGAGCTCCAGTTTATCTGAACCTCCAACTTTAAACCTCCCATCCTCGTCCATCCCGCAAGCAACAAGGCTCCTGTCGAGCACCCGGGTGCCACACCAACGCTAAGCTCCAGCCTTGCTGAGCTACCGTCAACCCCTTTTCCCCTCCCCAACCTTCCCCTTCCCTCATCCTTTGGTGAACCTCTCCGGTAAGCTTCTTCCTTTAATTAGAAAAAAAGGGGAAATGCGGGATACTGATCACGTGCTTCGACTTGGCGGGCCTGGGCTGGGGGACCTGATCAGCCCCTGGGGAGGGTGGTGGGCACGGGCGACAGCGCTCTCCACTGCCCCCCAGGCCTGGGGAAGTGAGGCCGGAGGCAGGCCCCATTTCCTCACCCAAAATACCACCGTAGGGGAGGCTTGCCGGAGGGAACCGCCTTTTCCCCACCCCCTTATCTTGCCCCTGACACTCCCCATTGCCAGAGCAACTCCCCCCACCGTCAGTGCGCATGCGCAGTTACCAAAACTACTCCCGCCCCTTGTCATTCAACCTCCGCGCCCTCTCTGAACCAATCCAAGCCTTCGACCTCTATAGCTACCCCGCCCTCTAATCGCCCAATATAAGCTTGTGTTCTCGCCTAATAAAGCTCTCTCTTGGTTTCATCATCCCTCAAGTACCGTGTCCTGCCTGTTCCTTCTCGCCGCCCTCCACACCTTGCACGCCCCCCCGCCGGGGACCTGGCCACATCCCCCGCCTCGCCTTCGCCTCCGGGAAAGAGCCCCCGCCGCCGGTACCTTCAGAGCAAGCCTGGAAGCCTAGAATTTAGCTACCGGCCGCCACCCCCCCCCCCAGACGAATCAACTACGACCGCAAAGAAGTGCAATAACCCTAGAAGCATGAAGAAAAAATCTTGAAAGCAGCCAGAGGAAAATAATACATAACATTCAAAGAAATAGAAATCCCATCTCACTCTCAGTAGAAATAATGGCAATTGTATTGCCCGAAGACAATACAATGTCATGTTTAAAATATTGGAAAAATGTTAAACCAGACCTTTATATCCAGCAAATATATATTTCACCTATTAGGGTAAAGAAAGAGATATTTTCAGATATAAGAAAACTGAGAGAATTTATCGCCAGCAGGTATTTATACTAAAGGATGAAACTCAGGTTGAAGAGCAATTATAACTGATGGTTCTATACCAAGGAATGAACTAGACTGTAAATGGCTAATTAATAGGTAAATAGAAAAGACTGTGCTTTCTTTCTTCTTGTAATTGACTTATAAGACAACTGACTATTTAAAGTAACAACAGTAACACTAAATGGTAGGGATATGTAATATATGTAGAAGGAATCTATGAATGCAGTCATCAAGAAATACTGGGGACAGGCTTAAGGAATTAAACTATTGAAACATCTATAAATATGAAATATGAATCAGGAGCAATTGTTAAAAATGTTATTGCAAAGGGATATAATTAAGAAGTGAATAGAAGAAATTAAAAAACAATCAACTTATCCAAGAAAAGTCAGAAAAGTACAGCAGAATGATTAAAAAAGGGACAAATGAAAATTTGTGTTATATTTAGCCTATTTCAAATGGTAATTTAAAATATTTTTCATTTTTTCCCTGCTAGTATATACCTACTAATATAGAAACACAACTGATTTTCCATTCTTTAAAAGACCTTTTTAAGAAATGAAAAGGCAAGCCATAGATTGACAGTAATTATTTGAATATCATGTCAAAGGATTTATATACTAATATATAAAGAATCTGTTAATTTAATAAGACAAATGATTCCCCCAAAGTGAGTAAAGTATTAATAGAGACTTCACAAAATAATAAATACAAATGGCTAATAAGCACACGGAAAGATGTTTAACATCAAGTATCATCAGAGAAGTATGAATTAAAATGACAATGAGATTCCATTTCACTCCCATAAGAATGGATAAGAGTAAAAAACTGGCAATATCAAGTGTTGTTGAGGATACCTGGAACTCTAATATTGCTGATAGGAATGTAAAAGAGTGCAACTCATTTGACAAGCAGTTCAGCAATTTCTTTTAAATTTAAGGATACATACAACATAAAACCCAGCAATCTACCACTAGGAATTTAACCAAAAGAATAAAAAAAAATTTGCTGGGAAAAGACCTGGAAACAAATATTCCCAGCTTTCTTGATAATAGAAAAAAACTGGAAACAGTCTAAATGTTCATCAAAAAGTGAATTTAAAAACACTTTAATTTATTAATACAATGGAAAATATTCAACAATAAAATGGATCAAATTATTTGTTCATACAATGACATTGATGAATCTCACAGACATCGTGCTGAGTAAAAGAAGCCAGACAAAACGAACACATTCTCTATGTTTCTAGACATGTGAAATTATAAAATAGAGAAATCTAAGTTGCTGTGATCTATAGCAGATCAGTGGTCCCTTGGGGAAGAGGAGACTTGACTGCAAAAGAGGAAATTTTCTGGGGAGACTGAAATGCTCCGTAACTCAATTGCTGTTAGGTTTATTCAGGTTAGAGATTTGATTTGCCCAAGATGAGATATCATAAAAATTCAATGTGTCCATTTCACTGCTAGGTGGCATTAAAGAAACAACTTTGGTCTGCACAGCCTTGCAAAAGCAAATTATGGAACTTAAGCACTTGGGCAATGTCCTTTTCTCTCTAACCCTATGAATACACATGAAGGCACAAAAATGTGCTTACCTCCATTTCTAGGTGGGAAATTGTTAACTTACTAAGATTCAATTTATTTAACAATGTCCCTCATTTGGCCAACTCTGCTGCCCATCTTCCTCCATCAGTATTTTATGCAGGAACAGTTAAAAGGAATTCTACCCCCAAAATACATAACAAAAGTCGTAGGTAGGTAGCAGTTGGAAAAGAAAAGATTTGAGAGTTCTTGAGAATTAAAGGACAGTTCAGATATTCAGGAGAAAGCCCTCCTGGCTTCTAGTTGATTGGCATAACCTGTTTCAGCATTTACTTGATGGTTCTTGTCCTAGATTTCATCTGCTAATGTTAGAGAATGGTATTTTTGATGAGCAGCCTGCTGTTTCCAGAGAAGTCTTATTAGCTAAGGTGGCATTTAATGTTTTAATTTAAGGAAGTCACAGTCAATAACTTTATAGCAGTCATCATATCCTTTTAAAAGGGTGCTTAAAGAATAAAACACTTCCATTGATTAACATGAATAGTTTTTCACCTTAGTAAACTGAATCTTTGGACCTTTGATTCCACTATTAAGCATTTTAAAGTGTAAAATAACAATGTTTTGTAGTTAAGTTTCAAAATGCACAGAAAAGAGCTTTCAGTGACTCTGTCTTAAATATGACCCCTGATGATTCATCTGCAAAGCCCATGCTAGATTCAAGGCTTACAACCAAGTGAAATGGCTATCCCCTTTGTACTCATGAGTAACTGTGAGTGAGCTACTGCCAAGTTTATTTTCTACTTCTACTAACTCCCCTATTTCTTGGATGGACAACAAAAAAGGGGAAAAATGAAATCTCTAAAAGTTATGCCTGTAGATTAAAAGTCAACAAATATTTGAATTGTAATTAGCTAATCACTTGTCAGCAAATATTTTATTGAATGTATGTAATGCTTTCTCTATATTATAGTTTTGATTACATAGACTCATGTGCTTTTATTAATTAGATATTTATCACAGAGAGATCATAAATGGTATGGGGTCTAACATTAATAAATTCAGTTCAATTCACACTCCATGAAAAGAAAGAAATCTAATAAAATAATAACATAATAACATGCAAAAGAGAGAAATCTACACTAATAAAGAATTGCAAAGCTAAACAGAATACCTATTTGAACAAAATCTGTTTTGCAATTAAACAGCTCATAGACTCCAAGCAAAAGAATCACTAAATAAATAAATAAATAACAAATATAAGCTACAAGAAGATACCAGTATCTCATTCACTAACAAAAGTTGCAAATTATTGTGATTGCAGACGTTGAAGAGGGTGTGGCACAAGAGATGCTCATTCACTTCCAGTGGAAATGTTAAGTCCAATCTCTTTGTGAAACAGATTGCAGTTATCAACTATAGTAGAAGGTAAGCACATTCTGTTATGTCATTAAAAAAGACAAAGCAGGTTATAATGTGGAGGGGTAAAAATCCTCAGTGAAACTAAGTACTGTTCTGAATATTAATCAGTGATATTAGAGGAGAGCATGAAGTAGTGTAAGTGCATTATGTGTAAATGGTTATATATTTTTATATGTTAGATTATCGTATCATGTTATATTATATATTATAAATACCAAGAGGAAAACATGTTATTTGAAAGAACTATGGAGAGTTGAATACCTGGAAATGTTAAGAATCAAATGGAAAAATAATTTTTTATAGAAGGAGTTCATTAAGTTTTTTGATTTCAAATAAACAATTAGAGACTCAAATCATTTCCTTTCAAAGAAACAGTGACAAGTTAAAAATACAATAGAAGAAATGATACTAGATCATTTGATATTAGAAGACATTCATACAAGAATAATGACCACAACAACAGCATTAACACAATGTGTTGGAATATGAACTATGTGTAATTCTTATATGAAGAAAATTGCAGCTGAGCTGTATTACATATCTGATGGACCCAAACCTGAATTCTGGATGTAAAAAGATATTAACTCTGCCTTTTATTTTTGAGAACTTAATTTAATCACAATAAAATAGAAAACAACAACAGAATTTTGAAGTTTAGAGAATGAATTAATCAGGAATAATGAACCTATAAATATCCAGGAAAATTCTGGAATTCTTGAGAGTCTGAGAAAAATTGCATTATCTATGACTGTTGACAGGACTTTAAACTGGTACAACATTCTGTAAAGGCAATTTGGCAAAATTCATCACTTTTTACGTGTAATTTAGCTAATCTGATTTTAGGGAATCATCCTTTAAAAATACTTTTTTGGGGTGGACACACACACACACACATTACACTTCCCCATTATTCAAATCTGTAAACAATGGTTACCACAAATGAAAATATCTATACAATATAAGGTCATTTAATTGTTAAAATAAACACAGTAGGTGCATAAACACTGTCATGGAAAGTGACAATATATTTTTTAAAAGAAACAAATTGCAGAAAATGTATGCAGACAATGAATCACTTTTTTCTTAAAATAATTATAGGTGTTTATTACATGTGTGCATTAAGAATTTTGAAGTAGATACGTTAAACTGTTAACAGTGGATATTTCTAGGCATTGATTAATTTATGCCTTACTTTCATCTTTACACATTTCTGTAATATTTGAATTTTTGAACTGTGTTTATTTTAAATAGCTTGAAAAGAGTAATCAAGCTATTGAAAAAGAAGAACACAAATTCTGGGTTTGTTCTTTCAGTTGATTAAAGAAAGAATTTTATATTGTGTCCTAGATTTATGGAAGCACAGGTGTAGAAAATAGCCGAATGTGATTACACAGGTACGTCCACGTCCTATTGCTTTGTTTACCTTGTAGGGCATAGTGAGATGGAGAGCTGTGGTTGCAGTGAAAATGAATCCTGGGAGCCAGTCGTTTTGTGGATAGATTTATTTTTATGGTTTACCTCATGTTTGTCTGAAGGGGAAGAAGACATAACGCAAGAATGGGAGCAATAAAATATCTCATTCCATACCGTCTTCTATTGACAGGTATAAGTAATACCGTATGTTTACATATCCCCTATTTTAGAGAGTGAAGTATCTTTATGGGCACCTTTTCAGTGCCAGAACAATCTTCTGCCTGCAGGCAGGGATCTGCCAGGTGACCTTCTGAATGAATTTGGTCAAATAATTACCTATTGACAACTATTTTTTTTTCTGAATTCTCTGTCAGTTAAATGCAGGTAATCTACTTTCTCATTTCATTAACTAATCCCTTGGTTTGATATTCTGACTGTGTTTTTATATTGGGGTGAAATAGGGCAAAACTGGCATGAACTCTCCAGTTTTCAAATTGAATTCCTAGTATCCTAGTACAGGGAATTGTCTACACAACCTGATTGCCTCTTTTTAATTGAGATTCACAGCATTCTAGAAAATTCACATTGGGAAAACTTCCAAGTCTTAACCTCCCAATCATCCTTTCATTTAACATTTGACATTTATTGAGCACCTATTATAAGCTGTGGATGTACAAAGCTGAACACATTTCAAGGAATACAGTCCAACTGGATACATAACACAAGATAAAATTGAGCATGGGTTGGGGATAGAGCTAGGAAAAATTTCTAATTACCTATTAGATCAGGATTAACCTGGGAAAAATGGATAGGAAAGATTCCAGGAAGGATAAAGGAAAGGGCAAAATTGTTAAATTTCCTTTAGGAAAGGGCAAAATTGTTAAACAACATGACAGTCAGTATCTTTTATGGTTGGAAGAGAAGTTGGGTGGAGTTGAAGTGGCAGAAGATGCTTGAGTGGTCGTCTTCTTTACAATGTTTAGTCAGTATCCCTGTAAGAAGCTGTTATTAGTTAGGGTTCTCTAGAGAAACAGAATCAATGAGAGATACCTATAAATACAAGATCTATAAAAGTGTCTCACGCAACTGTGGGTATGCAAAAGTCCCAATTCTGTAGGGTAGGCAGCAAACTAGCAACTCCAGTGAAGGTATCTGATTAAGTCCTCAGGAAATGAATTGGCAACTTCTGCAAACTCCTCAGGAAATGCTTCGCTGGTCAACCAAAGAAGTGAAGGTCCTCTGTCTGTCTCGCTTAAAAGTCTTCAACTGGAGTAAATCCAGCTGACTGCATTGTCTCATTGTGGAAGACACGCCCTTCATTGATGTCATCAGTCACTAACCAGCCACTAACATCCTTGAAAAAACAGTTAGGCCAGTGCTTGCTTGACCAGAAAGCTGGGTACCATCACCTGGCCAAGTTGACACATGAACCTAACCATCACAGAAGTTAGGGAAATAGGGTATGGCATGTTCTAATTTGGGTTTCCTTGACAATGAATGAAGAGAATGGAATAGTGGCAGTGTGTGATCAGACTAGAAACTAACAGTCATCACATTTACCAATATCAATTTCATAGAATTAACTTGATAATGTTGAGGTTGAAATCCATACGTTGGACCCAGATCCTTGGCTTTGTCAGATCCTGGCACCCACCAGCTGTGTGAGCTTGGGCAGATAATTGTTTTATCCCTTCTGTGCCTTGGATTCCTCATCTATAGAAATGATGGTACTATAGAACCTCTTAGGGGTTTTATATGGATTTAATCAATCAATATGCGTAAAACTTCAATGTCTCAATAATCACTAGCTACAATTTTTATCTTTTCTCTCTTCTGGAAGTCTTCTATTTCTCCATTTTTTAAAAATGAAGGTTTTAGTCATGTATCTTTCTTTACAGAAAATTCTACTTTCATTCTCAGGGAGCACCCTGCACATGCTGTTTTCTTATTTTCTTTTCTCCCATTCTCTTAGAAGCCCTTTGTGATCCTGTGGTTAGTATTTTGTTATATAGTCTTCCACTCCATGTAAGCTGTATTTCTTATAAAAGTTTCATACTGCTTGATTCTACTTTTTTCCTCTCCCTCTCCCTGCAGAATGTCAGGGAAAAGTGTGATCAGAGCAAGACTGGGTGAGCTGACACCAAATTACAATGGACAAGCTCACCCATCCTTGTCTGACAACAAAGAAGTCTTGAGTACACATGTGGAAAGGAGTCAGGAGGTTCTGACTCTGGGAACCAAGATGGTGTCACATCTTACCCACACCATAGAGGCATGTTCTCAGCCAGAGGATGTGTTTACTCAAGGCTTTCCAGTCTCAGACTCAGTCAAGATTGACTCAGGGATCAGTGAAAACAAAAGACTCAGATAGCAGAGATTCAGGGTGGTGGATGGGGGAGGAAAGGAGTAGGAAATGCTCTCTAACCATTGACTCATTTATTCATTCAGACAAAATTACTGAGTGCTTAATACATTTTTCTGTCCCAATCTTTGGTCCTGGGGATGCAGACATGACCCTAGCAGTGATTTTGTCTTGAGAGCTGTAGCTAGTACTAAAAATCAATAGGGAAATGAACAATTACAGATAGGGGCTGAACATTCTCCATTGTGAAGCTCAGAAGACTGTGCCTGACACTTTCGGCAGGTAACATCAGTGTCTGAGGTACAGTCTGTTCACTCTCTGCCCTTTCTATCCATTTTGCTGTGTTTGGATAGGCAAGGGCTCTGAAAGTGTGTTTGCTGCCAGAGTGCAATTTGCTCCTGATTAAATGAGGTGCTGAAGGTGAAGCACAGCCTTCAGAAGGCTCAGATGAAAGATAATAGAAAATAACTGCACTGTTTTGAATCTATCATGTACCCCAGAAAAGGCTGTTCTTTAATCCAGTCTTGTGGGGGCAGACCTTTTGTAGGTGGGATCTTTTGATTAGGTTGTTTCCATGGTGATGTGACCCACCCAATGCAGGTGGGACTTTTGATTAGATTATTTCTATGGAAATGTGACCCCACCCATTCAAGGTGGGTCTTAATTACTTTACTGGAGTCCTTAAGAAAGCGCAGAGAGACAGAGAAAGATTGAGAGCTCAGAGCCGACACAGACAGAGACTGTTGGAGATGAGGACAGAAAGACATTTGAAGATGCTAATCTGAGAGATGAAGCTCAGAGTTTGTCCCAGAGAAGCTAAGTGAGAACCACAGATGCTTAGAGAGAAGGCACTGGAATCAGAAGCTGAAAAGCAATGCAACTGGGAGCAAAGGAGCAGCAGACACCAGCCATGTGCCTTCCCAGATGACAGAGGTGTTCCGGACACCACTGGCCTTCCTTCAGTGAAGGTATCCTCTTGATGCTTTAGTTTGGACACTTTTATGGCCTTAGAACTGTAAATTTGTATCCTAAGAAATCCCCTTTATATAAGTCAATCCATTTCTGGTATTCTGCCTAATGGCAGCTTTAGTTAAACCAGAACAATAACTGTCATTTCAATTTCACGAAGTCTTGATTTCTCATTAGTGATACCGAGATATTCAAGAGCCCAAATTGGATGTTATAGGGAAGGAATAAGAAACAAAAACAGTGTATGTAGATCCTTAAACCAGCTTATAAATGTCCTGAAGTTATTGGGAGTATAGGAAGCTTTTACAGGTGAATTATTATTATGGCCAGTATTTTTAAGAAAGCTGTTTTCTTGCGGGTCTATAGATTAATCAATCTCTTTGTACACTGAAATTGGGATTCTGCCCCTTTGTTTTTCATTAGCTTCTTACACAAAGGTAAACCTGGAAAATTACTTCATGACAAGCTATTTAGCCTCAGTTAAAAACTTAAATACATAGAATTCTGCTTTAATAACAATAATTGTTAATTTGAAATGTGCCAGGCTCTGTGTGAAGATCTGTATGTATATTATATATTTTAATAAACACAATAGCCTCACCCATCTATTTGTGAAACAATGGTTTCAAATATAAAAGGACGTCAACAAACCAAAGAGATCTCTGAGCTCTGAAGAGAGGTGTTAAAAGTTTATTAACTTAATGTCATGTCATTTGGTGCAGGAACAAGGAGCCCCTCCCTGGGAGAATCTCTACGCTATAATCTTCTTTTGTTTTGTTTTAATTAGCTCTTCTATCCTAAGAAATTTGTTTCCTGAAATACAAATTGGCTTAAATTCTGGGAAACCTGTTTTGCAAATTTTGCCTTCTCCCTGGCCTCATAGGACACTCATATTTATGAGTGAATCTTGCTGATTAATTTTCAACTCCATCTTCCTAAGATGTCATCTATAATGACTATAATGACTATTGAAGACACGAAACTGAGCAATAGCATGTATCATCCTATAGCCTACCCCTCTAAGTTCCTAACAAGGACTGAAAACATTTTTGCCCAATAACTTTTATTATTCCACCAATTTAATTCTAGTTGAGAAAAATCATGTATATAACATTTTCACTAATTCTTTTAAATCTTTTATTTTAAGAAATTGAAAAATTAGAAATCATAATAGAACAAATACAAATCTCCTAGAATTGAAAGTTTCTCACATTTTGTCATATTTGCTTTACATTCTAAATTAAAGAAATTAAAGTTTTATGGATAAAGATGAATTCTCTTTTGCCCCCATCCCCAGGACCATTACTCATCTCTCTCTACCAGAGGTGTATTTTCTTTCATTTCTATAACATGTATTACAGAGAATTTACTTCTGTGAACATCCTAAGAACTCTAACAACTCAGTACCATTGTGTACCGTTGTTATCTATGTGGTAGGAATGTATAATAGAGAATCTGTCTATAACTTGCTTTTTTCTCCACTCACTGTTATTTTTTTGAAATCTATCTATATGTAATTCCGGTGCTACCTCAGTCTATTATCTATAGTGCACAATTCCATCTCATAATCATATATTTTAATTATCCATTCTTCCAATGAATGGCATTTGGGCTGATATTTTTTCTATATTCCCAACTCTGCTAAAAGGAAATATCTCTTGTGAAATGATTCTCTAGCAAATTACTTTTGACATAGAATTATTGGGCTTTGCCATGTGCATTTGCAGATTAGCGAAGTATTGCCAAATTGTTCTCTAAAATATTTTTACTAATTTAGATTCTCACAAGCAGGGTGTGAGAATTCCCACTCTCTTGTCAACAGTCTTTTATATAGTCAGTTTTCTTTTTTTTGCACCAAACTAATGGGTGAATGAGTGATTCTGTAATTACATTTATATAGTAACAATTTTAAACAATTAAAACAAATATTAAAATATAAATCATTATCCTGAATCCTCCCCCAGTAATAAAATAGTTTGAATATGTTAAAAGGACCCATGTGAAGATATTTCCTAGGAAAGAGAGAACCTATAGTTCTCCAGAAATGTTTTATTATTCTCCTATTTAAGACTCTTTTTTGGGAAACATGTATCACTGAATAAATAAAACATTAGGATGGAAATTCTCTCCTTGAAGTTACCCTGAACAAATGAAGACCAGATTAACTATAGGCTGTGGTGAGGCTTAGCATAAATTTTACAAGTTTGCTGTTTGTAATTAGGAAATAATTATACTGGATTGCCCTATTAAAACATGCTCCCTGTGCAAGTAATGCTCCTAAAATAATTAGAACAGTGTAATCATGCCATAAAAAAAGTAGTATTGATCAAGAGGCGAGATGAGATTCCAGAAATAGATTGAATTATACATCAAAATTTAATAGAATAAAAGAAGCGTAAAACCTTTGCATAAGTCTACAAGTTCATTTAATTAATAGCATTGGAAGAAGCAGTAGCTTTTCCAACTTCATTATCTTCCATTTTCATCATGCATCCTATACTCTATATTTGATTCTTCTGTTAACATCCCAAGAATTTTAACAACTCAGTAACACTGTTCTTATCTACAAGGTAGGAATGCAAATGTTTCCTCCTCTTACTTGGCACATAGACCCTCTTTCTCAACTTTCCACAAAGTTGGATACACTGTATCACTGAATTTCAGACAATAGAATAAAAACATCACTGACGTGGTCTTGTTTTTCTCCTTCCAAATGACTAGGAACAGCAAGTTTTCTCTTGAAAGAGACAACTTTTCAAGACATGCTTTAAGATACAAAGTGTGAGTGGCACAATTTGATCACTGCCACAAATATACAAAATCAAATCTTCAAACTAGCCAAGAAGAATAGGATATTTACCTAACTGTGCAGGAACGATTATGGCATTGGACACTATTTGTTGCTTCCCTATTTCCATTTGCTTCCTCTTATTTCTTGCTCCAAGATCAATTCCCTGAATGAGTGTTTGGAAAAGAACTGGCCCACCAACTTGGAACTCCAGACTGGAGCAGTTACATAACTGAAACATAAATATATTGTTAAAGCCATTCCATATTTTTGGATCTATTTTGGTACACCTAGCATTACCAGGTGGAATGCCCAGCCCTCCATGTTCCATCTTAAGAATTTAACTTTAATAGGGCCTTTCTTTGAGTGTGTATTGATGTCCACAAGTAGGAAGTTCTGGTGTCTTCCTTTAATATTAGTTAAACATTATTAACATTATTATTAAAATTCTGTTTGTACCTTTTTCACAGTGCTTTCAATTTTGTATCACTATATTGTATTTATCTGCCTAATACCATTTTAAACATCTGAATACTTGAAAGAGTAAATTTTTCTATTAATTTGCATATTTGCATTAACTAGTAAGAGTTGGTCCATAGTAGACACAGTTAGATTAAATGATCAGTTACCTAAATGAATGATTTTCAGTACAGATGTATATATGCAAAAATATAAAAAAATGTGTGGCATATTATTGACAGAAAAATGGAACATGATATTTAGTGCATATTATGAGTATACCTATCTACAACTTTATAACTATGTGGATACATTCAAGTTGAGAAAAAAATTTAGAAGTTTTTTTCACATTTTCTTCTATTTTGATGTTATGCTTACAATTTCTTTAAAGATGGAAAATAGTATAAATGTAATTAAATATTCTATACATTTAGAATTTTTCTAAGATTAGATGTGGCTATAAGATAATCATCTCTACATATTGCACCAAATTTTACTCACTATGAAACACAAAGTTCCAATCCTTTAAGTTTCAGGAATAGACATAAATAAATTTTGGAATGATAAAAACATTTAAGAAGGCATATTAAAGTCTGCATAGGAATGGTAAGTGCTAAAAAATGTTCATCTATTATGGAAGATTAAACTACAATTCATGAAGTTGAAACTTTTATCTACTTACATGCTATAAAAGTGTTAGAGGTTTGATAACCTGGAAAATAAAATATTTTCTACCTTTAGGATGACTTTTATCACGAAAAGACATTGCAATGAGAGCCAACAACATTTGCACTTTTATCTAAAAATCCCGAAATGGGTTTTGTTAATTTTCTACTGTGAGGTTGAATTTTATCATGAATCAATCAATCAAGAAACCATTCTTCTAATCATTTTATAGTAATTGAGTTGAAATCCCTTTCTGTGACATTACTAATGGATGGGTTTGTCTTGTGTTCTAGTTTGCTAATGCTGCCATAATACAAAACACCAGAGATGGATCAGCTTTTATAAAAGGGGGTTTATTTGGTTACACAGTTACAGTCTTAAGGCCCCTTATACTTGAAAGTTTGATGAAGTAGGTTTTCCTTAGTTATATGATTCTTTGCTGTGATAATGTCCTTGGTTGAAATGTATGTGCCTTCTGTTTGTTTATCATTTTACAAAGCCCTACAAATATGATTTGGAAATTTCTCCAAGGTTTTTAGAATGGAACTTGTGTGTGTTTGAGAATGTCTCTTCTAGTGTTTTCCGAAAAATTAAAACATAAAATTCTTTTTGTTGACAACTAGTGAAGAATGATTTGCTTGTCATTTGAAATGGTTGAGCTATAAAACAGTGACGTGTGAAAGCTACAACAGAAATCCAGAATAACCTTACGCTCAAATGATAAAAAATGGAAGCTTTGAAATAAATTTCTGCTGAGTATTACTTTAACAATGTACTTCAGTGTTCCAGTTCTATGGAGCTCTTCATAATATACTGAATTAAATAAAGTTAACTATCAGGACTCTTAAAATGACTGGGTATCACCTTTTCCCAGCTAGGGGAAGGTTAAACAGAGTTCGAGTACCCCATTCTAGGTGTGAGAATTAGATTTAAGTTTAGCTTTCACACAGGGTGGGGGCAACTCAGGGGAATGGCAGAGGGTCAAGAAGCCAAGCTATAATATGTGGCCAGTCCTCCTGTTTATCTGCCCACTGTCCTTGCAAGGTGGGGAGGGGGTAGAGTTTCCTAAAATAGCTCCATAAATTGTTACCAAACTAGCTCAGAGGGCTCTGCAGTTAAAGAACAAAGGAAAGGGGTGGAGACTTGTTTCAAATGTTTCAAGTTTGCCCAGGAGACTTTTTTTTCAAATGTTTCCATTTTGGGTGGGCTGCATGTTTCCAATTTGGGCAGGCTAATTAGGCTTATGGAACAGAATGTAACCTCTGGAGTATCCAGCCACTGGAGAAACAGGGGAGGGACTTTGGGTTAGGTTTACGGAATAAATACTGCTGGGTCTATTGTTCTGTGTGCCAATCCCCCCTCCCCCCATTTTGGGTGGGCGCCTGTTCTTGCAAGATTGTGAATAAATTCTTTTCTTCTCCACAATTGGGTGTTTATTCCTTTTAGGAATATTGCTTGTTTCTCACATAGGCAAATCCATCAGAGAAAAGCCATGTCCCCTTGCTTTTTGATCTATGAGTCCACTCTTCTTCTATACCATTTCCGCTCAGTTATCAGTCCTATTCTTCCTTAACAGGCTCTGGACAGCTCCCCTCTTTTTCCTTTACTTCTGCAATGCTCTGTAGATCAGACCTTTAGTAAATGTGACTGTTGCAATAACTCCTAGCAGATACATGTTCAGCTTCAGAATGTGTAATCCATTATGTAATCTAGTATTAGATTACTTTTTCTAAAGCACAGTCATTTTCCCCCAAATCTATGCTCACAATTATTTGGTCTCTTTAAAGAAAATATTCGTCAATGCATTTATTCACCAAGTATTCATTGAGCCCCTTTACATACCAGATAACGTGTCATACACCGACTGTGCAGCGTGCAAAATAAATACAGTTCCTACCCTCATGGACTCACATTTTGAATGACATGTAGAAGGGCTATTAGAGTGTGGAACAGACAAAAGTAGAATAATTAAAAATAATAATTAGTGTTATTAAGGAAAAAGAGGTTAAGTTACACAATAAATAAAAGAAGGTGTTTCACTTTAAATAGGGTAGCCAAAGAACCTATCAACTGAGACCTGAATGCTAAGAGCAAACCACTAACCTACCAAATAAAAGTGGTTGGAGGAGAGCATTTGCAAAGATCTGGAAGCATGCAAGAGTTTGTTATGTTTAAGAAACCAAAAGAAAAACAGTGTCAGTGGAGCATCGTTAAGCGATGGGAAAGTGAAATGCAATGAGGTTGTACTTGCAGGTAGGGGCAGAGAGTGCAGGCCTTTCTAGAACACTGCAAACAGATTAGATTCGATTGTAAACATAATCTAAATGTTAAGTCCTTAATGCAGAATTCAAGGCACTTAAAATATGCCCACAATCCACATTTTCCTGCCTGCAATCTGGCCTGCAGTTTATTCCTCAGCATGATGTGTGCTTTCTCTTCTCTAAATTGTTGCTCATGTGGTTTCTTTTATTTGTTACAATTTAGCTACCCCTAATTCTGCCTACCAATGGCTGCCCCTTTCTTTTGAGCCTGGGTCAAATTTAGTCTCCTCTGTGAAACAGCTCTAATTCTTCCAGCAAGAAGCCGGTTCCCTCCCGCCCCTCGCCCCCCGCCCCCCACCCCGTGCTCTCGCTCTCTTCCTCCGTCTTATTTTTAAAGGCTTTTAAAACTTTATATCATTCATATAACACCTACAAAGCAAGACATTTTCATAAGATTTAGAATTTACAAACTGATAAAGTGATTCACATATATGCTCCACCTATATGTCTATCAGCCTGTTTCAGAAATGAGGAAGCAAGTTGCATGTGGGCCAGGAGGATTGCCCAAGGATGCTCAGCTACAAAGTAGCAGAACTATTCTTCAATTCCAGATACTCCCCACAGTGAAGCCCAGGCTCTTAATAGCTGCTATGTTTGTGTAACACTTCTTCCACTTTGCATTTTAATTATCTATAGGCCTGACTTTTGTGCTATTCAGGCAGTTTCTGGAGACGTGAGATCAAATACTGTCTTCTCTTTTCTTCTCAAAGCCTAACAGACTGTCATATATACAGCACTCAAATATTTGCTCTAATGAAATGGGATAATTCAGTGCCTTTCATAAATGCAACATATCAACATGTATCCAAGAAAAACTGTATCTTGATTCTGTTGAAAACCTCAATGATATATGCACAGAAGTTTTGTATCTTCTAATCAGCTCCATCACATACCTATTTTATTTCTCATAAGAATGTTATCAGCCTTTCTAGGCCTTCAATCTAGTTAGTTTCCCTTTCACATGAATGGCCTCCTTCTTTATAGAGAAAATAAAGGCAACTAATTATGAACTCTGTGAGCTACACAACCACGCTTAGAATGTACCTGCACCTAAAAGTATTGTTAATTCCTCCCCTTCTGTCTAGAAAGTTCTTTCTCTCCTCTCGTCCAAGGACAATCTCTTGACCTTGTTCCATTAATTTTACCAGGTACAAAATACATTCACCCCTTCTCTCCCTGATAAATTCTTCCCCTCTGTTTCTTTATCCCTAATACAATCACATGCTAAAATAATTTCCCCTAAATCTTACCTTGTCTTTGAACTGAAAATTTAATTATTTGAATAGCATCACTCATATTACCCTATTTGTCTTTTGG
Organism: Choloepus didactylus; assembly: GCF_015220235.1. Taxonomy (NCBI): domain Eukaryota; kingdom Metazoa; phylum Chordata; class Mammalia; order Pilosa; family Megalonychidae; genus Choloepus; species Choloepus didactylus. The sequence goes on along the minus strand of NC_051316.1, from coordinate 119,350,086 downwards.
TGGTAGATCCATTTCACTTATTATTTAATGCCTTATGTTTTTTCTTGATAACAGAGGATACTATCTAAAAATATATTTAGCCAAGATATCAGCTGACTGCCCTCTACTCCTGGTCATCAGAGCCAAGGTTAAAGGAGCCAAAGGAATCTTTGTAAAGTCAGGCATGATCAACACTAACAAAGTTACCTGGTAAAAATGACAGAATAAAAATGTGGTCAGCCCAGACTTCTGGGGATTCTAGATCGATGAAAGTGATGGATGGCATCTGATATTGGAAAAGACATATAGAATCTTTCATGTGAATCACGAGTTTTCCACAGACTGGAAATGTTACATACAGCATGGGTAGTGTGTGTTTAGAAGTTTTGATTGTGTTTTAGGAAATTTATCATTTATCACTTAAATTAGAAAACTGATTTGACAAAATGTCCCGTTATTATTTGCTCAAATGAGAAAATAAATATTTTTGCAGCTTTAATGCATGGAGAAGCAAATCTAATCAGCCATAGACTATTTCTGATTTACCTTCTTGTAATTTCCAGGTCACTTTAATCTATAGCTCTTAAAGTCGACATAATATAATTTCCCTTCCATTGTCTTTTAGGGATCCTTTTCTTTTTCCTATATTTTAATTTATTTAGTTTAGATATAAAATGATGTTAATATATAGCATTAGAAATTATAAAATATTTTAAAGGAAAACAAATCATGCAGAACAAACCCAGACACAATTTTTATTAACATAAGGCTCAGCATTCTTTTTCGTTTTTTGGTTTTAAGCATGTTTTTTTAAACAGTTAAGGCTCATTCTATTAGAGTTTGCATTGGCTTTTTAAAAAACTTTAGGCATTTTACATGGTATAACCAATTCTCCCTAAGAATCAATCTTAAGGACAGAATTGTATATTTCATTTCATAATGATTACATTTCATAACCATTATTACATTTTCTCATTTAGAATGTTTCCTAGTGCCTTTTTAAATAATAAATGCTGCATTGTAGAATAAATAAAATCATTCTAAATTTAATATCATTTCCTTAGAATTGCTCCTCATATATGAGATTACAAGGACCAAGTGATATGTGAATTTTGACCATTTTAATTTCTTGATGAATTTCTTTCCATTTATCCATGCTTTGTTTCTCTGTTTTTTTTGTTTGCTAATTTTTCTTCTTATTATAGGATTATAAATAATATAGTAAGAAGGAATTGGTAGCTGCTCGTACTTACCCTGTCTCAAGAAGCATTGAAGCTGAAGCTAGCTGCCTACCTAAATGGGGGAGGGGGTCACTTGGGAGGAGCAGAGTATTAGGATGAAAGAGCATATGAAAGGAGAGAAAATACATTTATATATTGTTAGGGACCCTGGGGAATATTTCACTTTGGGGGGGGACGAAGCCCTCCAAGCAAAGGCCATTTGTAGCATCCTTCCTTACTACAGATACACAACCATCCCTTAAATTATTTGAAGCTTGTTAGATCTTAAACCATGAGAAAGTTCATGACATTATTTTGATGTGGTGGCTTGATTTTTTGTGCTCAAATGCTGTTGAAATAAAGAAAGCCTATTTGCTTTTAAGCCATGTAATTTTAAATAATTACTATTGCATAGAGTTACTATTGCATAAAGGTTTAGGCAAGAGACATTAAATAAAAGTCGCTGTGTGCTCCTCTGGGACTCTGAGATTATGTGCATGACCGAATGTCCTTTTGGTGTCGCATCAGCTAGAACCTCCTGGAACAGCTACTTCCTTTCCTGTCCAGATGAAGAAGCCCAAACTGTTTAGATGACACACAGCCCTCTCTCCACCACTGTTCTGTGCCATGCAGAGCCCAGAGTGGGGAGGACTACTGGTAGCCCTTCTCCCCTCTCGGCATAAGGCCCCTTTCCTTCCTCCCCAAGCGGGTCCCAGCATGGCAGGAAGTGGCGTTAAAACTTGGCTCTCTTGTCTGCAGAGATGCTGGGACTCTGTTCTGCAGAAGAGTCCACAGAGGAAAAAGAATCTATTCTTAGTTGCATTTTTTTGATCTAGGAATTTAATTTTAATCACACTGAATCAACTGACATCTCACTATTTTTCCAGCCATAACCAATTAATCTAAATTGTGATCAGTGCTACCAAAAAACAAAAAAAAGAAAGAAAGAAAGAAAGAAAAATAAAAAGAAAAGTCACTGTGACATTCTGCAACAAAGGGATTTAAATACATTTTGTTGGGGTATGAGAAATCTTCTCTTAAAAATGATATTTAAATTTGAAATGAGGTCACCTCATGTTGTACTTTTAAAGAGGTAAAACACACAATCTCAAAGAGAAAACCCCTAAAAGAGGCTCTTGGTGTTAAGATCTAATTTTCTAGGAACCCTAAGAAGAGAGTGAGGTGCCTTCTTTCACTCCTCTTTCTTCCACACTGTATGCGAGTCCCACCAAATCACTCTTCTTTCCTCAAGCCTGAAGCTGCATCTACTATAGATAGCCTTTCACGCTACACTACTTTTGTTTTTTTCTTTTCATACTTGTTTCTACTAATATGCACTGTTCACATCAAGAAGCAGACTGTCTTACTTATCATTTTGCCTTTCCTAGAAGTTAAAATTCAATGCACGATACATGGTAGATTCTTAGCAAATATCTATTTAATGTGGCATTGACTATCTTTTAGCTGTTTTTTAAATCCACATGCTACTCTATTATAATTATTCATCATTATAAAGTCCTTTTTCATTATTCAAGATTACAGTGGTCAACTACATAGTGATCACCATAAAAAATTACTGTTATTAAAAAATAATACGTAGAATATAACTACGTATTTCTATTAATGTTAAAAAATTCTAATTAAAAGTATATTCTAATTAAAATTAATTCTGTATACTAATTAAAATATATTCTTTTGTATTGTCTGAGTTATTAAATGAAAAGGTACAAGGATTCAGTTATCTTTTTTCACATCCTCTTCTACATCTTGTACAGTGTATACAAATTCCATTTTTTTAATTTCTCATTTATATCAGTCAGAAAATATCATCTATGATTGGGAGATTTTAATTTTAGTACTGCCCTAAAACTACTCTGGAATTCACTCATATTTAATCATTATAACTATCAACTGAGACTTTTGCTATGCATGAGAGATTTGAAATCATTTGAAAATTTCCATTTTATCATACACTCTATAGTGTTGATATATTCATTGGTGCTCATGAATATAAGATTTTCCTAATAATTAAAAACTTCTCTCTGTATATATCATGGTAAAATATATTTCTTTAAAAAATCCTCTTTGGAATTATAAAAAAGATACATATCCTAATATTTCTAATAAATGACACTTCTATTTTTATGTGGAATAATTTCTGGCAACTAGTTCTTTTTATAGCATAAGTAATCACCAAAATGTTTTCTCGTTGCATGATTCTACAGCTCTTGATATTTGATGCCCTTTCCAGTAATTCATCCCAATCATAGAGAAAGTTTTCATTATGAATGCATATTCTGTTCAACTCACAAATCTCCTTTTTATCACGGATGGTTTTGTACTAACCTGCCCAGCTCTCTCTCCCTGATCTTGCAAACTTCTGAATCTGGCATCACTTGGACAGTCTTGCAGAATCAGAACAACCTCAGATATTGAGAACAGAGCTTTCCTTGTCATCAAGACTTATCCCTAAGTTCAAGTACTGAATAACTGTGATTCACGTAAATTTTGTTGCTTGTGTCACTAGGATCTTGAACTCTGGTTTTCCTAATTGGAATCTGTTTTGTTTCTTTTGACGATTTCTGTCACTGAAAGGCAGCTATAGGAATTGGATCCTCTAATTGCAGTGCCGACCCCTTTCCTTTGGAACTGGGCTGATGATTTGCTCTTGGTAGGAACTGAGGCATCTGGAACTCTGCCTCAGACATCTGCCCAGACCCAGGTTGCCATGTCTTTTCGGAACTGACACTGAAAATGTCAGTGCTGTAAACTCGTTTCCAACTAAACTAATTTTTCTTCCTGAAACCTCCTTCATGCCTTCACCAAAGTCTTTCAGATCACATTTCCTACCCCGTCAGCTCTGTCTTTCCTGATTATTAAAATTTCCTCTTACTGTGTCTAGATCAATCCATTTCTATTCTGATTGCTCTATTGTCAAAACAGTTTATAAGTGTAGATAGTGGATAGATAACAAAGGGCATAGGGGACAGAGGAACTAGCAAAGTCCAGGGGGTTTTAAGTTCTGAAGCCTTGAATATTGAAACAATAATTTTAGATGGGTTTTTCCATTGTGATTCACTAACAGGATTTTAAAATTAGTCTTCCTTCCACCATGTTTTAAAGGTACTTTAAGTTGTCTTTCAGCCTCTAGACTCATCTTTTTCTAGTCTGTATTCCACGTGACTGTCAAAATGATCTTTCTAATTAGTGACTCTGTTCTTGTTACTTAATTTCTTTGATGAGGCTCCTGTTTTTGTCACACAATGAAATGCCAGTTTCTTGATATGGCAAATGGCTTCTTCAATGAGCTTGTCTAAAATCTTTCTTCCTTTTGACCCGGTATTGTCTTCCTACACCACTGTTTAGAAATTCCAAATTCCTTCCATGTAATATTTTATTACATACAGTGCTATGCTTTGGTCACCTCCTGCAGGCTCCTTTTTGCTCACAAGAGCTGATTGTTAAATATTCATAATTTTTTCCAATAATTATTAAATTATTTTGGAGCTTGAAATTAACCATGGTGGGATTTTAAACAATGGAAATTACCCCATGCTACAAAATTGGGGCTTTTTCCCCAATAGATAGCCGATTGACCAGCACTGAAAGCAGCTCATGTATTTCAAATGTTAATACTCCCAGCATTTCTTGGATTTTCACGCTCTGTTGTTTTGAGACCTGAGGAGAAGAGCTAAAAATGGATGGCAGAGGCAAGGCTCCAAGGTGAACTTTTTCTTGGTATATACCGAAATGCCTAGTCAAGTTCCTGAGATGGAAAAAAGGTATAGAATGAAAACTTAAAAATTTATAGTATGACTAAAAATAAAAGCCATAAGAGCAATGGCAACACAAATATCCTTTGTGTTTGATTTTAGATATGTATGAATGTATATATATTCACTTTTTAAAATGTAAATTATTTTCCTGTGTCAGACTTTAATTAAATTTAACTGTAATGTAGCCCTTAATGAATATTTATAAATAAGGAAATTGATTTTTATTTATACTTCACACTATAATAATTACACAATAAAGTATTCAAACTGATACTCATACTTTATGTATTCATTCATTTATCATATGTATTGTTGGTTATAACTATAGTGGGTAAGGTTATATAGCATGTCCGGCAATTTTTACAGTCTTTAGACACATATTCACATGTGTTTCATACAGAAACTTCCAAATCCCTATTGCAAAAATCATAATTCCCATCCATAATAGGCTTGTACGAGACTGTACGATATTACAGCATCTCACCCTTGCCCCGTTCCTCGGGTGTCCCTCCTGGTAACTCCCTAGAAACACAAGCTTGGCCACTATAACCTTGAACACTGCCCACACTAGCACATCTTGTTTTGAGAAAGAGCGTATACCCAGGGATTTTCCCAAAAGTTGTGTGCAAACCTCTGGCATTTGGTCACCTTTGTTCCCCAGCCCTCTAAAATCTGAAATGTGGTTGCCATAGAAGTGGACATAAATACTCAAGTGAACCTCTTGCCGTCATGCCTTCCAGGGCAGCTGCAGCTCTCTCTAAGCTCCCCTAATAAATGCTTAAGGACTGATCACCCTGACGTTTAGTGCTTCTTTCTTCAGAATCTCAACAGGCCAACTTGTGAGGTGGTTTGTGGCAGTCGCAGTTGGGTCTCTCTCTATTTGCGCTTTTAGGATGAACCCTGCTGCTGGTTCAGTAGTACACAACAGATGACTATACAATGGGCTCACTTAGATTTGTGATTGTTTTCCTTCTGCAGTGGTGCAAAATCATTTTTAACTCTTCTGCTAGGTAAAAGGGTTTATAGTAGGAGATTCAGGATTACTTTTATCCATCAGAATAAATAATTGACAAAAAAAATGTTTGTGAAACACAGCACATACCTCTATAGAAGGGTTTCAATATTCCAGTGTAGGGAAAAATCCAAAGACACAATTTCAGAGCTATAGAAAGTCTTAAATAGTGCATGTCAGTTGCTCAGTTGTGACGGGGAAATATCCCGGGTTTCAAAGTTGTGGTGTTTTAGCATCATACTATATTTAACACAATGCTGTATCTCATTTCTGTATCTGGTAAATAGATTCTGGTAAAGTGACAGACAATCTCTAAGCTTTTAAACATTTAAGCATATTAATAATGTAGGTTATATGCAATACTTACATTGGCCTGCTATCTTGATGATGCTTGATAAAGAGAAGGGAAGAGCAAAGTGGTGACTGAGAGAAAAAAAATCCAAATCTTTCAATGTTTATTTTCTGTATGCTGAAGAACATAAAATGCCTAGAGCTTATCTTTGAGAAGTCCTGGAATTGACTCAAAGCTCAAATTGACCCAAACTGACACAAAACTGTAGAGATTTCTCATCTTTCTAGTGCATATAACTACCATGTTTATTGCTATTTCAAAGATCATTACAAGCATCCTGGGCATTTTCCTATCATCCGGTAATTTATGACATTCTGTGAGGGAGGACAGAGATACATGGAAATGTTGCTTTGAATTTGCTTCTGGAAATGAATGGGCATCCAGGCTTCAACTGGAGTTTAGCATTTTGTCCTGCAAGGGATTCAATTTTTGAGAAAGAAAACCATAATGGTTATCATAGTACAGTGCCTGTCTAACTTTCAATGTTTTGCAAGTGCCATTCCCTCTTTAGATATATCCTTCGGTCTTAGTTTTCCAGTTTCTGTGGCAAATACCACACAATGGGTTGGTTTAGCAATAGGAATTTGTTGACTCATTTCAGAGGCTAGAAGTTCTGCTTCCTCCTGGGGTCAGTAGCATTCTGGCTGGCCAGTGATCTTTGGCCTCCTTTACCTTCCCACCACATGGTGATATCCACTCCTTCCTCTTCCAAGTTCAGTTGACTTCCAGTTTCTTCTCCACTTGGCTTTCTCTTCATAAAACCTCATTCAGTTGGGCCATACCTTCAAGAGGTCTAATTTACAATGTGTTCACACCCACAGGAATAGACTAAGAACATTTTTTTTTTCTGGGGTACATAATTCAAACAACCACACTTTCTTACCCTCTTTCCTTGTGACCCCCAAACTTACCCAGTACTTGACTTACTTGGAATTCATTGATTCATTCAATCATCAAAAATTTAGTAAGCACTTACTATATACCAGCCACTCAAGTAGGCATCGGGAATTCAGAAAACAAAAAACAAAAAACAAAAAACATGCCCTCAGGGAATTTGTATTCTGGTGGAGGGAAGACATAAAAATAAACAATTAAATATCTCTTGCATGATAATGGTAAAGGCATAAAAATTAAAATACATACGGAAGGGAAGATTATCACTTAAGATTTAGTTGAAGCATCACCTTACCTGGAAAGCCTTCCTTAATCACCACTGTGTTCTTGGTTCTCTCCCATTCCTAGAGGACCCCGTGCTTCCCCCTCCATTAAAGTAGCACTCCTGCATCATTGTGATCATCTTTTGTGACTCTAAGAAGATGAGGACCATATCTTCCTCATCTTCTTTCTAAGTAATCAGCCTACACTCTGGGTTATAGTATATAATAATAGAAGCAGTGATATTTTATTGAGTGCTTCAAACATGCAGGGCACTATTCTAGATTATCTCCATATGTATCAGTTTTCTAGTGTTGCATAACAAATTTCCACAAACTTAGTGGCTTAAAACAATACATTTTATTATCTCATAGTTTCTGTAGGTCAGAAATCTTGGCCCAGCTTAACTGGGTCCACTGCTGACAGTCTCACAAGTCTGCAATCAAGATTTCAGTGGGGCTGTGTTTTTACTTAGAGGCTTGATTGGGGAAGAATCTGCTCCCAAGTTCACCCAGGAATTTAGTGGGATTTATTTTCTGGTAGCTGTATGACACAGGGCCCTGGATTCTCATGGCTGTTGGCTCGAAGCTGCTCCCAGTTCCTAGAAAATAGTAAGTTACCATGTAGCTCTCTCTGTAGGCACTTTACAAATGACTGTTTGCATCTTAAATGTCAGCAACTGACTCCCTCTCTTCAGTCTGTTAAGACAGTATTACATAAGGAGACATAATCACAGGGGTAATACCCCGTCACTTTTGCCATTTTCTATTGGTTAGAAACATGTTGCAGATTCCACCAACACTCCAGAGTGGATTACACAAGGGTGTGATTCATTGAGTGTCACCTTAGACATGCCTGCCATACTGTGTGCTTAAGTAAATACAATGAAATCGCTCAGCTTAAACAATGGGAATTTATTTGCTCATGGTTCTGAAGCCATAAAAATGTCCAAACCAAGGCATCATCCAGGCGATGCTTTCTTCTAAAGATCAGCATTCTGAGGCTGGCTGCTGGTGATCCTTGGCTCCTCTCTCATATGGCAAGGCACACAGTGGCATCTACTGGTCTCTCCCTCCTCTTCTGGGCTTCATTGATTTCAACATCTTGCTTCCGTGACTTTCTCTCTCTGTCTGAATTTCATTCTCTTGTAAAGGACTCCGGTAATAGGATTAAGTAAGACCCATCCTAAATGAGGCGGGTCACACCTTAACTGAAGTAGCCTTGTCAAAAGGTTCTACTTACCATGGGTCCACACCCACAGGAATGGATTAAATTTAAATTTGTTGTTTGGGGTTCATACAGCTTCAAACCATCACATCATGTATTTAATCCTCACAGCTCTATAAAGCAGGTGCTATTACTATGAAGGTAAAGAAACTAAGAACACCAGCTAGAAAGAAGTCAAATTAACATCAGGCAGTCTGAGTCCAGAGTTCAAACTATTATCTAATGTACTATAAAGCCTCTGCAAAATGCTGAATTTATGAAATAAAGTGAGTGAACCACTGGATGAACTAATGAATAGTTGTAAAAGAGATCATTAAAAGAGATATGAAATGTATCTATGTAAATAATGAAAATATACTAGGTACAGCAAATTGCTTAAATAAAGAAACTGAGAAAAGATCAAGTTCTTGTGTATCATATGCTCTTTGGGTGGAATGGAAGAAAGAATTACTTGAGTTATTTAACTTTTATTTCATTTTTTGGTCATGTTTTTTATTTTGTAACATCTATATATTTTAATTCTGTTAACTAAAATTGTTTATGGTATGAATTGTGAAGTCATTAATAATTGAATATTATATTATGTCATTATGTTGACTGATTGATTTGTTTATTCATTTATCATTGAATACCTTCCCTAACAAGTATGTAACCTCTGTAAGATCTGGTCTTGTCTGTTTTTACCACTGTTGTATCCCAAGAGTAAAATAACAGGCATGAAGTTAGCACTCAATAATATTTGAATGACTTGAATAAAATCAAATAAATATTAGAAAAATAATTTCAAATTTATTGTAATTTGTTCTTTTGCTGTAATACTGTTGTTGCTATTTCTACCATTTGTATTACAAATCTAAAATTTATGTATAAAAAATAGTGGAATCAATTTTCAAGCTTCATTTGACTTTAATACACAATCAAAATGTATTGTCAAATTTTTGTTGCTTACATATCATCAGCATTTAATTAAATTTCCAATACCTAGTGCTGTAAAGAATATCTCACTCTGCTAAAATATAACATACATAGATTTAAGAAAAAATTGTGATTCCCCTTATAGGCCTAACTCAGAAGGGATAACATAAAGTGTTGCTATGATTTGTGAACACACACTCATTTCAATGATATATTTCATATACCCAAATAACATAAGTGATTTTGGAAACAAAATTCTGACAGCATTTTCCTCTTTCACTTTCAACTTGAAACTATCCAAATCATTTATCATCAGGTAGACCGCTCTTATGTCTTACAGCAATAAACTCAAAGCTAACACATGGTGTTATTTAGCTGTGTAACAGAAAAGATTAGTCATCCGACAAGAAGGCATTATAAGGGAAACATTTTAAACCGTGAATTACTTCTTTCCCCTCACTAATGGGCATCCAGCCAAATTCATCTGCAGCTGGCTTTAAGAAGGACATGTGGAAATTAAAAAAAAGAAGCTTAAATTATCAATGACATTTAACATATTTGAGATGCCACATTGGAAGTTCCTTGCTTGTGAAATGTGAATTTTTTCCCTTTAATGAGAAATTATGTTGTTCTTTTTATGTTTTTGAAGTAAATTCATTTGGTTTCACTAAAAGAATTATCAGCACCAAAATTGTCAACAATTTTGACATGTTTGAGACTTTATTATCAGCTACCCAAAACATAGTAAATGATTGTGTACCTTAGATATCTCTGGAAAGAAAAGTTTTTAACCCATGAGTTGCAAAATTTATATGAAAGACCACAATACATCTCTAGCTTCTTCAAAATTACTGAAGCTCTTGATAGGTCAGGATGATTTTTTAATAGTGCAAATATCCACTGGTGAGGAGAAACCCTTATTAACAATATGTATTAGGGCTTTTTTTTCAAAGTTATATAAGCACAATAGTTAGTAAGTCAAAATCATTTAAAAGTCATTAAAAATTGTAGTACTTTTCATTGATGTTTTCTTTTTTGCAAGTACAAAAATAATAATATGCTTTTATTAGGAATGAGGGTACACACCTGCTTCTGATATGAATCCCTTATACTTTAAAATATTGACTACCACTCCATTATGTCATTTATTCCTCGTAATGGCCTCATTGACATCTCAAATTGAGGCAATTAATATTAATTAAATGCTTCTTTTGAGATAACCTTTTTATTTACAGACTCTTGAGTCACCCTGTGGGATGGGGCTACTTATCCCCAGGTCATGGACAAGAACACAGATCTGCTTGATTCCTCAACTTGGCTTCACTGTACTGTTTCTTTAATCAATTTAACATTCACTTTATCCATATAATCTTGGAAAGACTGTAGATGTCCAGTAGTCTTCCCAAGTGTATGAATGTTATCTCCATTTTATGAATATTCCATCATGCTACAATTTATTTCTTTACTCTGGTTGTGTATTTATGCATTACATATTCATTTCAAAAACCCAAACATATTCCATAATTTTCTGAAAACCTCCTGGATATGTGACATATTAATTTGGCATACATTTGTATAAATTAACATGGAAGTATCCAAAGTGAAATTTAGACCAGCTAGCAGTATGCACTCTACTTCATTTATATTTCCAAAGTATGAGTTAAATTTTCTTTACTGAAATAAGATAATCCTTCCTTAATGAGATCTATCTAAAAATAATGAATATGATGTTAAACATGAAGCCACAGCAGTATTTACACTGGCAACTGTTCATAAAATTAGTATTCCCTTAGTTCCCGGGGACCGTAGCTAAACTCTTTATTAGCAGACACAAACAAGTTAATCTGTTGGAAGAAAAATTAATAGAATATCCTTTCACATTTTCAAGCATGATAAACACTGGTTTATTCTGCCAAGTTTATGCTGTGCAGAGAATAATACTTAGTCCAATTCAACAAGCATGCGTTGAATGTTTACATTAACATATTATTCTACTAAGGGCTAACATTACAAAGATACCTAAGACACAGCTCTGGCCTCAAAGAATAGTTTTTATTAGGGAAAATAAGACAATTAATTTTTTAAAGTCTTAAGGAACTGATAATATAGATTCTATAAAAATGACGCAAAGTGTTATGAAAAGTCAAAGGACAAAGAACTAACATTGAGTTAACAATAAGAGCTGCAAAGAACTGCTACATTTGTGATCTATCTTTAAATTGTGTCTTTATAATGTGAAGATGGACAGAAAGGTCATTACACTAAAGTTATACCTTTAGCAATGATAAAAAATATGAAAAGCATTCATTATATTACAGAGAATAAGTAGTCCCATTTGCTTAACAGAACACAATATTCATTATTTCCCCAATATTTAGTGTGTCCCTACTATGTGTTACACTCTCTTTTAGGAATTGGGAGTATAACAATTTAAAAAATCCAGGTGAAAAACTCTGCTTCCTTGGAGTTTATTTCCTTGTTATGAAAGATAATAGACCTATGAAAATATAAATAAATGAATAAGTGATAAGAGATAGGGCAGCAAATTAGATGAACTCAGTAATGAAGGGTCTTGATGCAGCTTGGTTTAGTGTTTTAATTTCATGCTTTGAGAAGTTGTAATGAGAGAGGTGCTCTGCTATATATTAGCATGTGCCTGTGTGTGATGCATTAGAATTGAAGTAACAGCAATGGAATCAGTCAGGAGGCTACTGCAAGTGGTCCAGTTATATACCATAAAGGAGGAAATTAGGAGGATGGCTGTAGGACTGAAAAGAGTGAAATGTATATATTGCATTAAACTGTAGAATTTGTAGGATTTGGAAACCAATTAAAAATGTAAGAATAGGAAAAGAGCAGTCTTCAGGATCTAATCCGTCAATAACAGGGGAACTATTGTGCTATTGTCTGCAAAGGTAAAAGGAAATCACAAGGAGATGGTTTGACAGAGAGGTAATAATTCTAGTGTTTATCAGGTGATAAATCATCAGGATATACAAATAATCATATGGAGCAGAGTGCCAGTTTGTATATATTATATCACCCAAAACAGCATGTTCTTTGATGCAGACTTGTGGGGGCAGATACATTAGTGTTGATTAGATTGGAATTCTTCGATTGTTTCCATGGAGATGTGACTCAATCAACTGTGAGTGAAACGTTTGATTGGATAATTTCCATGGAGGTATTATCCCGCCCATTCAGGGTGGGTATTAATTGGATCACTGGAGTTGTATAAAGGAGCTCACAGATAGAAGGACCTCAGAGCAACTGAGAGTGACGTTTTGGAGAGGAGCTGCAGCTGAGAGACACATTTTGAAGACAGTCATTGGAAGTTGACATCGACATTTTGGAGAACGCCATTTTGAAACACAACCTGGGAGCAAAGGAAGAAGATGCCAGCCATGTGCCTTCCCAGCTAACAGAGGCTTTCCAGATGCCACTGACCATCCTTCAGTGAAGGTACCCTATTGCCAATACCTTACCTTGGACAATTTATGACCTTAAGACTGTAACTTTGTAACCAAATAAACCCCCTTTAAAAAGCCAATCCATTTCTGGTATTTTGCATAATGGCAGAATTAGCAAACTGGAACATACAGGCATCTGAAAATTTGGGATCTCTGTCAAAAGTGAGGTATCAATACTAGACTTACAGAAGACTAAAGTGATTTATATTGAGTTAGTGATGCTATATTCAGAATATATTGAGAATGATATTGGGAATAATCATGGAAGAGAAGAGCAGAACTCCTTGGCATTATTTACATTTGAGGAGTTAGAGACGGTTTAGGGTTAACGTTATGTAGAATGTGAGTTAGACTGTGCTTTGAAAGTATTTTTATTCTAGGGGAGGAAAGCAAGGCAACTAAAAAGACAGAAAAGAATGTACTCGAGAAAGGACATAAGGTTGATGGCAGGAGGAACTGAGGTGTCATTTTGTAAAGATCCAAGAAAATGAGGACCAGAAATAAGTCATTTAATTTTTAAATTAAGAGTTCATTTTTAAGGTGACTTTCCAGAATCCAGTAAAAGGAAGACACGAGACACCAAAGAATGCATACTCTGTGATTTCATTTATTTGAAGTTCAAGAACAGGGAAAACCAATCTATCATGTTGAAGATCACAATATTATTATTCTTGAGGTAAGTATTGACTGGGAGGGGATAAAGAGAAATTTTCTGGGGATGCCAGAAATGTTCTTTATCTTGATTGAGGTGGTTATGTGGGTATATAAGCATGTAGAAATTAATCAAGTTATATACTTGACTATATTTATGTGCATTTCACCATAAATATAAATTATAAATAATCAAGAAAATAGAACAAAATGGAAATAATGAGCTGAATTATAGAAAATTATAATTTGAATGGAAAGAAAGAGCAAAAGGAAAGAATAAAGGAGGATGCCAGGAAGGATGAAGTGAAGGAGGGAGGGAAGGAATCTGGCCCATGATGGCTTTATTGGACATTGAATCAAGCTTTGTGCAAAGTTGAGCACATTTCCTAACCCAGAAGTAACACATCACACTTTTCCCCCACATTGCTTTTGTTAGTTTAGGCTACATATGTTATTTGCAATGAAAAAAGAATCCTGAATCATGTATTAAGATGAGATTAAGTGTCATTTTGCAACTTGAACTGTAAGTACAGATCGTATGATGCTTTGAAAATCACAAAGTACAATAAAATAAAGTGTAGTTTTGGAATATGGCATAGTATATATAACTAGATTTACTTATAAAAGTCTGTATTTTGAATATTCAATCAGTAAGTTAAAATCTATGTATTCCATGAATGCAACTTAATGTCAGATCTTTTAATTATTTGACATTTTCAGAGCTTCAGTAAAAATAGTCATAAGATTACTAATAATGCTATGTCCTTTTCTCTACTTGATTACATATAAAAGTAGGTATATGTATTATTAAACAGTGGAAATCTATGTGATAATTTTAAAGTTTATGAAAATTAAAAGAATCTCTATAAAAGAAAAATTCAAAATGAAACATAAAATTATATATGTATGCATATATGTATATGTATATATGTAAATGTATGTGCATGAGTGTCAGAATAATCTATAAATTTAATAAATTCAAAAGGAAAGTGTACATAGGGTTTCTATGGAAATTGATAAGCTGATTCTAAAGGCCCTCATGAAATAAAAATATAAAACAATCAAGAAAATAGAGCAACATAGAAATAATGAGCTAAATTTGCTCAAAATACAATATAACTATATATAAAACTACAATAATTAAACAAGTATGATAGTAGTTAAGAGAATTAAACTTCTGGAAATACTAACATATGTGGTACCTAAGGATATGATATGCATTATATTTCAAATAAATATTTGGAAAAATAGATTAGTCAATAAATTGAGTCAGAGCAACTTCAAAACATTCATTTTTGTTTTTGGGAAAGATACAACTGATCCTTCAATAACTTCACTTAAAGAAAAAAAAATAGATTTAACTCCCAATTAAAAAAAATCTATAAATATTATCAGTAAAAATATGGATAGGTGCCTAAATAACTGGGAGTATAAATAGTTTTTAAAAAGAGCTAAAAAGAAAAAGCCATAATGAAACATAATAATAAATAACCCTTTTAAAAAATACTATATATCGGGGCAAGATGGCGGCATAGAGAGGAGTGGAAGCTAAGTAGTCCCCCTGGAACAACTACAAAAAACCAGAAACAACTAGTAAATAATCCAGAATAACTGCGGGGGGACAAACGAGACCATCCACTCATCATACACCAACCTGAATTGGGAGGAATGCCCGAGAACACAGCATAAAATCTGTAAGTAAAACCAGCGGAACCAGGTCAGGAGACCCCCCCTCCCCCATAGCCTGAGCTGCAAAGCCTCATGGTGCCAGACAGAAGCTCTCTTCCAGCAAGCGAATATAGCTCAGCTGAGCTCCAACTGGGGTTTTAAGTAGTGAGTGTGAACTGCTCACTACAGGTACGCATCCCCCAAAACAGACAGAGGCTTTGGGTGATGACTGACCTGGGAGAGCCGGAGGGTCGCCTTGGACTGGGTCTGAAGGGGACTGTTTTTTTTGGCTCAGTGAAGAAAGCCCCAGTCATTTTCAGTTTCCAGGGCTGTGACTCTGGGAATGGTGGAGACAGCACAAGCAGAGAGCGAGACCATTGAAATACTAATGACCTCCACCTGGCAGGTCTGTCTTCTCTAGGAGGAAAGGCGTGGGGCCCTTTCCATTCAGAACCAGACCCCAGAGCCTGGGGGAACACGGCCATACCTCCTCACACCAGGCAAGAATTATAGGCTAACAGGCATCACCTGCTGGGCAGAAAAGCACAGTGACCCGAGGCATCAAAGGGTGGAGCAATTTTCTAAGACACACCCACAGGGAAACCAGATACTGAATATTTCTTCCCTCTGGGACCTGAGCCTGTTCTGGTCTGGGAAAACCTGATTTGGATAACCAAGGAAACCATGCCTAGACAACAGAAAATTAAAACCTACACTAAGAAAAACAAAGTTATGGCCCAGTCAAAGGAACAAACGTACACTTCAACTGAGATACAGGAATTTAAACAACTAATGCTAAATCAAATCAAAAAGTTTAGAGAAGATATTGCAAAAGAGATAGAAGCTGTAAAGGAAGCACTGGACATGTATACGGCAGAAATCAAAAGTTCAAAAAAACAACTAGAAGAATCTATGGAAATGAAAGGCACAACACAAGAGATGAAAGACACAATGGAAACATACAACAGCAGATCTCAAGAGGCAGAAGAAAACACTCAGGAACTGGAGAACAAAACACCTGAAAGCCTACACGCAAAGGAGCACATGGAGAAAAGAATGAAAAAATAGGAGCAACGTCTCTGGGAACTCAAGGATGAAACAAAGTACAATAATGTACATATCATTGGTGTCCCAGAAGGAGAAGAGAAGGGAAAGGGGGCAGAAGCAATAATAGAGGAAATAATTAATGAAAATTTCCCATCTCTTATGAAAGACATAAAATTACAGATCCAAGAAGCGCAGCATACTCCAAACAGAAGAGATATGAATAGGCCTACGCCAAGACACTTAATAATCAGATTATCAAATGTCAAAGACAAAGAGAGAATCCTGAAAGCAGCAAGAGAAAAGCGATCCATTACATACAAAGGAAGCTCAATAAGACTATGTGCGGATCTCTCAGCAGAAACCATGGAGGCAAGAAGGAAGTGGTGTGATATATTTAAGATACTGAAAGAGAAAAACCACCAACCAAGAATCCTGTATCCAGCAAAGCTGTCCTTCAAATCTGAGGGAGAGCTCAAAATATTTTCTGACAAACAGACAATGAGAGACTTTGTGAACGAGACACCTGTCCTACAAGAAATAGTAAAGGGAGCACTACAGGGTGATAGAAGACAAGAGTGCATGGTTTGGAACACAATTTTGGGAGATAGTAGCACAACGAGTAAGGTGGGACTTCTTCAAGAAACAGCTGCTTTCCTGAAAACCTGGACCAAGCCTGGGACTTTTATTTTTAGCTTTTTAATTATTTATGTATGTATTTACTTATTTTTGGACCCCAGCAGGAGAAAATAAAAAATGGAGCTGGTTTTAAAAAAAAAAAAAAATACTATGTATCAATAAGAATTAACATAATAATTTTTAAAAGCACAGACTGTGAATATGTATGTGTGTATGCGTTTATATGTATAAGAGCTAATTATGGATCCAGAGTATGTAAATACCTTCTATTGATTTATAAAAATAATATAATAACCCTAAATCAAACCAAAAAATAATTCCCTGCTTATAATTACACTACAACTAATATTATAGGACATCTGAAGAAATATAATACCAAGAAAGACAGCCAGCAAAATCAAATATTGAAACTTTAATTCAATCAAGATGAAATTATTATTCTCAAATGATCGGAGAAATACATTTTTAAATAGTTTCATGAGACTATTTTAAATGTTAAATAGAATGTTTGTGTTCACTTAGGATTTAGAAAGGTGTAAAGTGTCATTACAAAGATAAGGTTACACAAGTTAACCCTAGATAAACGGAAAGACTGCAATGTATTGGGGATAATCACAGCCACAACAAAACCAGACCTGAGAAACTGACTCAAATTGCCACATTAAAGGCCTAATGTAAGAAGAAGTATGTGAATTTCAAGGCATAAATACTCAGATTGGCCAAGTATTATTCATGTATTGTAAAAATGCAAAGAAGAGCATGAAGAAGACTAGGAAAAGGGGAAGAAATCCAACACAGAAGGAACTTCTGGGGAAGATAGCAGAGTAGCGAGGTTTAGGACACACTCCTCCTCCCAAAGTAGCTCCTGGACAGGCAGAAACTGTGTGAAACAATAGTTCTGGGGCTCTGGAGGCCAGGGGAGCACTGAAATAATGGCTGAAAATTTTCCAACTCTTATGAATGACTTAAATACATATGTTCAAGAAGCACAATGTATTGCAAAAAAATAAATCCTAATAGAACTACACCAAAACACATACTAATCAAAATGTCAATTTCCAAAGATAAAAGACAATTCTGAAAGCAGCAAGAGAAAACCTTCTCATCACATACAAAGTAACTGAAATAACTGCTGATTTCTCATCAGAAACTAGGAGGGAGAAGGCCGTTGTATGATATGTTTAAGGTACTAAAAGAGAAAAACTACCAGCCAAGAATTCTTTATCTGGCAAAACTGTCTTTCAAAAATGAGGAAGGCCTCTTTCCATAAGCAACCCAAGGTGATCTCTGAAAATGGTTTGCCATTCACTTCACCCAGAAAACAACACAAAATCATGAAAATCAAGAGGTTCAAATCTTTGAGTTCACTTTAAGAACAATTGAGAAACTGCTCAGACCATCAAGTGTGTACATATTCAAAAAGCCACCAAGTATCTGAAAGATGTCACTTTACAAAAGCAGTGTGTGTGCCATTCCATCATTAGAACGGTGGTGTTGGTAGGTGTGCCCAATCCAAACAGTGGAGCTGGATGCAGGGTCAGTGGCCCAAAAAAGTGCTGATTGTTTTTGCACATGCCTAAAAATGCAGAAAGCAATACTGAACTTAAGGGTTTAGATGTAGATTCTCTGTTCATAGAGCACACTCAGGTGAACAAAGCTTCCAAGATGCAATGCCATACTTACAGAGCTCATGGTCAGATTATCCCATACATGAGCTCCCCCTGCCATTAATTAGTGATAGTTGAAGCAATGTAAATTGTAAACTGGAGATGGGGAACTTAGAGACAGTATGTATAGACTAAACTTTCAAAATGTTTGATTTGTAGTTGTGAGAGAGAGTAAGAAACTTGATAGAGAAGTTTTAGTATAAGGTATACCTGTGTGTATTTTTAATTTAAAAGAAAGTTGCCAGTGCAAAGGAATGGAATGATACAAGATTATATGCAAAGGAAAGATTTTGGATCAGCCACATAAACAGGATCAGAAAGAGAACTGGTGAGCTTAACAAGTGAAGGGTCAGTGAGGAAGTAGGAAATATTTCAGGAATGATAGGGTAAGTGGGGGAATCAAGGCTAATGCAAATCCAATTTCTAGTCCAGTCTCAGCATTTGATTAGGTGGTCCTCACATCAAAATATTTACATCCCATATTTTACAGTATTAGAAAAGGAACATATGAAATAGTTCCTTAGAGCTCTTAAATTAAGTCTTCAACATATGTTCAAAGAGGTTTGAAATGTGGAGACTATTACTCTTATTTTTGGCAGATAAAATGAAATATTATAAAACTGTTTTAAATCCAGTAGCAAATTTGGGCCTTTCAAATATGCTTCAATTTACTACTAATTGATACCTACGCAAGATTTATTTTAATTAAATATTTTGTAGAACATAATGCATAAAATGGAAATATTATATTTGCATAGAATAATTTGTTTACATGTTTTAAAGATATACAGTTTAAATGTAATTGGATTGTAGGACATGAGTGAATTGTTTGAAGAAGGCTGTCATTAAACGGTCTTTTGAGACTTAATTATAGAATTACATCTTTAAAATTGTAAGGAAAAGTAATTTGCATTAATTTCTTGCATCATATATTATTCAAATAGCCACCTTGGAAGAATGAAATTGAGACATCCCTGCCAAGCTTTGCATTTCAGCACTCTAAATCACTCAGCAGTAACTTCTAGGCTGGCACTCCGCTAGAGCACAAAATCATGACTCTTTTTGCGGTATAAGCATATTTAAAATACCCGGGTAGGAAAAACATGAACATTCTGGAAAATTGTAAAAAGAAATGCCTTGCCTCTGGTGCCAGACAATTATTAAAGATGGTCAAGAAGGAAATTCTGAAGCTATTTCCTCACATTTCACAGAATAAGTCTCTAATCAAGAGATATGATAATTAAGTATGTGATTTTAAATTGAATATACAATAAAACATTTATGTTGAATATTTTGTAATAATATGCAGTACTTAGGTGTATAAATAAAAAAAAAAAAGACAAACCTAGTGAATTCCTGGGACTCTTTTCTGGTTAATGCACATTAAGACATTTTAAAGAAAACTGTTAGAAAGCACCAATTCAAATATAAAATATATCTAATAATTTAATGACTAATTCTGTGTTTATTATTTGAAACCTCACTTAAACATTGTTCGCTACAGAAAACAATTAAGCATAAGTTTAACTATATTTAAGAGGGGTTAGCAATTTTATTTATAACAAAATTCATTTTAATGGTATTTATTGAAATGACACATCCATGTAATTTCCATGAAAACTTCCTGAAAAATGCCTGTATAATTTTAAAAATATCCAAAATGAGTTATACCCTGTAAAGACCAAATTTTAAAATTCCACGTTTGATAATTGCTATATTTTAAATCAGTTGAGCTGTAAATTCCTAGCTGTTCATTTTCACATGAAGACTGAAGACAATGAAAACTCTGCCTGCATAAAAAGCCAAATGATTTTCTTAATTTTGGGTCAGTCTCCAAGCCTGTGTCTATATAAAACCAAAATAACTTAATTAAAACTGTCATCTTAATAGGAAAGCAAACAGTTAAATTATCAATATAATATGGATTAAAAATGAGTGATTGCTTAAATGCATTATTTTTTCTTAACCTGACTATGTTTACATCATACAAACATGGTGCTAACTGAAATACATATCTGATATTTTCCTATATTTGTCTTTTTTTTTAATTGACTTGAAAATTGGAAACCATAGGCACTGTTATGGATTGAATTGTGCCCCTCTAAGCAGATATGCTTAAATCCTAACCTCTGGTCCCATGAATGTGAACTTATATGTAAATAGGATCTTTGAAGGAGTTATTAGTTAATATGAGGCCAAACTAGATTATTAGTCTAATGAGATTGGTGACTTTCAGGAGAAGAAATCAGGACAGAGAGAGACAGACAGACGGCCATGTGATGGGGCAAAGACAGAGTTATGCCACTAACCGAGAACATCAGGGATTGCCAGCCACCCCCCATAAACACTTTTTCCCTTTAGCAACTTCCCCTCCTATACATCCTTCAAGATTCAATCCAAATGTCTGGAAAACATCCCCATAACACACTCACAGAGAATGTATTTCTTTAGTGCTGTGCTCATAACAGCACTTATAACAATTTTCTGATAAGAAGCACAATAAAAATGCCCAATGAAGAAAATTTTAAACATTGCATAAAAAATAAATAAATGAAAATTGCCCAGATTCTGTCTCTCATAGGACAAAAATTTGTTGGACTTTATAAAGAGATATGTTTTGGTTTCCCAGCTGCTAAAACAAATACCGTATGTTGGGCTGGCTTAACAACAGGAATTGATTAGCTCATGGTTTCAGAGGCCAGAGGCTTGCTTCCTCCAGGGGTCAGTATCTTCCGGCTGGCCAGCAATCTTTGGGGTTTCTGGGCTTTTCCATCTCATGCACATGGTGGCATCTTCTTTCTCTTCTGTGTTCTGTTGACTTCCAATGTCTGGCTGCTCCCAGTGGCTTTCTCTTTTGTGCCCAATTTCCTTTGTTATAAAGACTTCAGCCACACTGCATTAAGGCCCACTCTCACTTAGTTTGGGCACACCTTCACTAATGACATCTTCAAAGGTCCAATTTATAAATGGATCACACCCACAGGACCAGAGATTGGAGCCTGAACATGTGTTTTTTTGTGAGGGACATGATTCAATTCCAAATGTGATAGTAGCTTAAAAAAGAACCTCACATGCACTTTTACCACGGTTAAAATAAACAAGGAAGGTTACAAACAAGGGAAAGTCAATGGTGGTGTCAGATATAAGATAAGGTGACACCAAAATGTCATAAACCTTCCAGGATGGTACAGAAGTGACCAAATGAAGAAGAGTACCTTGGCTTGAATTTATCATATTTATTTCATTAAACCATAACCAGGTAGTAAAAGTATTTTTCTTAAGCAGGAAGAGAAGTAGGGTTGGAATGGGGCACTGAAACAGTTTAAAAAGTAGAACATCAAACATCTGCTGGTTGTTTTATTCAACCACTATACACAGAAAGTTAGGAAGGAATATGTTTTTTCTCCTTGGGTCAGCTCCTTGAACATTAGTGACCACCTCGGACATCTTAGGTACGTACCACAGACCCAGGAGTGAGCTTCAGAGCTGACCTCTGTCTGTTCCTAATCATGTGAACTTAGGCAAGTCATTTAACCTCCCCCCAAATCTGTCTCTTCACCTCTGAAAGGCTGATACTTTAGTACCTGCATCATAATGCTATTGTGAGGGTTAAACGAGTTATGCATAAAGAACTTAGAAAAGGGCCTGGTGCATGGTAAGTGGAAGCTGTTAACATTGTTATTGTTATGCAATAGAAGGAGTGTCCAGCAAGAATAGTTTTGGTCTGCATCTTGCAATATGTTGTCCTGTCCATACCATTTACCGCCTTCCTTTCAACTCACTCTATTATCATATCTATTCTGTTGATTCAGAATAAGCATAGATGATTATTTATGTTGACATATATTCATTTTTCTTTCTAGTGTTAACCTAGGCACTTCCTGATAATAATTCAGTCTATCTTGGCATTACATCTTTAAATTGCAGTTTCTAAGTGGATGATGAACTTCCAAATAGCATTTCCATGGAAATCATCCAGCCCCAATGAGGAAACCTGGATGTGATAAATTCACTAACTGTCAAATAAGAATCTAATACCCTGTATTGGATACCACCTGTAACAGAAATGTGGCTCATTAAGATTGGAGACAGTAAGAGGCAGACTCACTGTTTTGTCCACTCTGGACAGTAATAAACACATCAGGTTATTTGCCCATTTTTATAATAACAATGCTCTTTGGATTCTTTAATTCTGAAATTTTTGAAGTTGAAAATATAATCTCTTGAATTAGTCCACATGCTTTAATTATAACTAAATATAATAATATATTTTAATTTAATTATAACTAAATATAATAATATATTTTAATTTTAAAAATTCTATGCTTGGTACTAACTTCATCTCCAGTTGGCTTTCCCACTAAAGAATCTATGAAAACCCTTAACACATCAGTTGAAGGGAAAATCCTGGTGTTAATTAGATTCTTCTTTTAAGTGAGAGGTTCCTAGCACATAATCTATGTTTGCCCCATCCTGTGTTATCTTCACTGGATAGCCTATTTATTTGCTCAGCATTACTGCTGAGGCCTTATTCTTTGCCAAGCCCTTGCTGGATGTACACATTCATATTGTCTTTATGGAAGTGGTGATTTCCTCCATATGCGACGTAAAACGCTGTCTGTGTTCATGATGTTTCCAGTCTGTCTCTCTAGTTGATGTGTTCTGAGTCTTATACCATTGGCAGCGTTGTTCTCTCTGATGTGTTTGGCATTCTGGAGTCCTCTGCTGATGCAATAGGTAAGATTTTGTGCTAAGAATTGTTGGAGCCTGTGATGAAAATGAATTTCCCCAAGGTATAGGACTATAATATTTCCTGTGTATAGAATTAAATATTCCGCAGATCATTATTCAAAAAAGTCAATCACTTTTTTTCTCAGAAAACAGACTAATTCCAAATTTGCTAATATTGCAAAAATTACATTTATGAGATAACTTTCTTTTATTTTTGTTAATAAAATATTTAAAAATTACTTTAAGAACATAAATTTCCACTCATATCTAAATTAGAAAATAGAAAGCATTCATGAAGGGAAGCTTGTGCTATATATTATACAAACACACATATTTATTCTACTCACCACATGACATATATTTAAACATATCTATACATACACACAAATATTTTATCTCAATACATGAATAATTTTGTAAAACAAGCATTAATCTACAATTTCAATTTGTGTAAAATTATTTTTTAATGGTTTGTTCAACATATGACTCTCATTTTTAAATTAATTTTGTTTTTTATGATTACAAAATAATCCATTCTGATTTTAAACTTAGATATTATGGAAAAATTAAAAATGAAGAAAAAATGTACTATTTATCCGATCACAGTTAACTTTTTCAAGCCTTTACCTCCATTCGTTTTCCTGGTTTGAGGTGAGATAATCAATTCCTTTCATTTAATATTAACATATACATCATAATGTTGTAGATTAAATTATGTACCCCCAACAAAAGACATATTCTCTGTCTTAATCCTTGTTCTTGTGGGTGGGACCCCATCTGTATAGAAGACCCTTTGAAGATATATCATCAGCTAAGGTGTGGACTCATTTGTGCATAGGATCTTCTAAATTCCTATTTAGGTGTGGCACAACTGAATCAGGGTGGATTTTAGTCCATATTACTGGAGTGTAGCAGAATTTCACGTGCAGCAAAAATTCGGATGCAGTCAGTCAGACAAGGCCACAGGAAGAAGCCAGAAGTCAGTGGAAACCAGGAGGGCAACACAACATGGCCATGCTACAGAAAGCAGAAATGCTACTCAAGGAAACAAAGGCGTGAGGTGAGCCATCACAGAACATTACCTACTCCAGAAGAAAGCATGGCCTTGCTTATGCCTTGATTTGGGACGTCTGGCCTCTAAAACCATGAGCCAATAAATTCTTATTGTTTAAGCCAATCCATTGTGTGGTCTTTATAATAGCAGCTCTGACAAACTAAGACACATATGTTCTTATCTCTTCAACTAAAATAAAAATATAAGTTTTTCATTAATTATTACAAACACTTCATAAGCATAATTTAATAGTTACTTGCTATTCTGTCAAATGAAATACTTCTCAAAGTGTCACCCCAACAACCTGCAACAGAATCATCTTGGGGTACTTGAAACAGAATTTGTGGGATTGGAGCTCAGTAATGTGCATGTTAATCTTTCCAGGTGATTCTTATATACTCAATTTTGAGAAGTCATGATTTATTCATTCTACTATCTACTCATTTCAGACACTTGTTTCCAATATTTTTATCATAAATGATATCACTTAAATTTTTTTTGCATTTCCGATTTCTTTTTTTAGCAGCTTTATTGAGATATAAACATAAAACTCACGTAACATAAAATTCACTCATTTAAAGTGTATAATTCAGTGCTGTTCAGTATGTTCTCAAAGTTGGGCAAACATCAATAATACCTAATGCTGGACATTTACATCACCCCAAAAGAAATCCCATTCCCATTCCTGAACCCATGCTCACCCTGGGCAGCTGTTTCTTTCTCTAGGTTTGACTGTTATGGATATTTCATATAAATGAAATTAAAAAATATGGGGCCATTTGTGACTTGTTTCTTTGACTTAGAATAATATTTTCAAGGTTCATCCATGTGTGTCATGAATTAGTATTTCATTCCTTTTATATTGCTGAATGTGCTGATTTGTATATATTATGTCCTCCTGAAAAAGCCATATTTTTTGGTGCAATCTTGTGGGAGCAGATGTCTCAGTGTGGATTAGGTTGAAACCTGTTGGTTCAGTGTTTCCATGGAGATGTGACCCACCCAAATGTAGGTGATAGCTCCGATTGGATAATTTCCATGGCCATGCCCATTCACCATTGGGCCTTGAGTAGTTTACTAGAGCCTTATATAAGCTCAAACATAAGGTGTGCACTGCTGTAGCTGTAGCTGAGACAGACATTTTGAAGACTGCCATTGGAAGCTGACTCAGACATTTTGGAGAACAACATTTTGAAACACAACCTGGGAGCAAGCAGACGCCAGCCACGTGCCTTCCCAGCTAACAGAGGTTTTCCGGACACCACTGGCCATCCACCAGTGAAGGTACCTGATTGCTGATGTGTTACCTTGGACACTTTATGGCCTTAAGACTGTAACTGTGTGACCAAATAACTCCCCTCTATAAAAGCCGATCCATTTCTGGTGCTTTGTGAAAAGGCAGCATTAGTAAACCAGAACACTGAATAATATTCTGTAAGGATATACCACAATTTTTTTATCATTCATCAGTTGATAGATATTTGGTTCATTTCCACGTTTTGGTTATTATGAGTAGTGCTGCATGAAAATTCATGTACATGTTTTTGTGGGCATATATGTTTTTATTTCTCTTGGTTATATAGCTAGTAGTGGAATTGTTTGGTCATATGGTATCTCTATGTTTAATATATTGAGGAAATAAACTGTTTTCCAAAGTGGCTGCACTATTTTACCTTCCTACCAGCAAAATAAGAGGTTTCCAACTTCTTTATATCCTTGTCACACCATCCACTATATCTGTATTTTTTGTTTTATCCATCTGTGGTTGGTTCAATTATGTATCCCAGGAAAAACATGTTCTTAATCTATTCCAGTGGGTGTGAACCCATTGTAAATATGACCTTTTGAAAATGTTACTTTTAGTTAAGGTGTGGCTGACTAAAACAGATGGATCTTAATCCTATTACTGGAATCCTTTATAAGGAGAAGAAATTCAACAACAGTGAGAGAAAACCATGAGCAGGAGAGAGAGGCTGGTAGGACATCCCCATATGACAGAAAAACAAGGAACCCTGAGGATTCCTGGACAGCCAAAATGCTGCCCACCCTGGGAAGAAGAAAACCTTCCAGACTTCTGTTATTTAAGCCAGCACATTCTGTGGTATTTGTCATAATAGCCTGGAAACTAAGACACCATTCACATGGGTGTGAAGTGGTACTTCATTGTGGTTGTGATCTGAATTTCCTTAATTATATGAGCATCTTCTCATGTGCTTGCTGGCTATTTGCATATATTCTTTGGTGATGTCTATTAAAATCCTTTGCCTGTTTTTTAAACAATTGGGTTATTTGTCTTTTTATTTTGAGCCATAATATGTCTTTATAGATTCCAGGTACAGAAATATGATTTGCAAATATTTCCTCCTGTTCCAGTTTGCTAATGCTGCCATTTTGCAAGATACTGGAAATGGATTGGCTTTTATAAAGAGGGTTTGTTGATTACAAAGTTACAGTCTTAAGGCCATAAAGTGTCCAAGGTAAGGCATCAACATTAGGGTACCTTCACCAAAGGATGGCCATTGGTATCCAGAAAACCTCTGTTAGCACAGAAGGCATGTAGCTGGTGTCTGTCGATCCCAGGTTGCATTTCAAAGTGGCATTCTTCAAAATGTTTCTGTGTCGGTCTCTCAGGGCAAACTCTGGGCATCAGCAAAACTCTGCCTTCAACGGCCATCTTCCAAATGTCTCTTCAAGTTGCATCTGCAGCTTCTCCTGTCTGTGAACATTTTTACAGGACTCCAGTGATTCAATTAAGACCCACCTTGCATGGGTGGGGTAACACCTCCTTGGAAATTATCCAATCAGAGGTCTCACCCACAGTTGATTGAGTCACATCTCCATGGAAATATCCAATCAAAAATTCACACCCTAATAAAAAAGATTAATCAATCTATCTCCACAAGATTCCATCAAAGCACATGGTTTTTTCTGCGGCACGTAATATATATAAACTGGCACACCTCCTATTCTAGAAATTATCTTTTATCTTTTCTGATGATTTTGTTTGCAGCACAAAAGTTTTTAATTTTCATGAAATGTAATTTATCTAGTTCATTTGCCATGTGTCCTTTGGTGCAATGATCTATATACAGAATGATGTAATCTACAAATAGAAATAGTTTCACATATTTCTTTCCAAACTGAATGCCTCTGGTTGATCTTATCTGGTTTCCCTAGATACAACTTCCATCACAATGTTAAATAGAATTGGTGAATAGATAACCTTGTCTTCTTCCACATCTTAGACATAAAATATTCATTATTTCACCATTAAGTATGATGTTACCAGTGGATTTTTTGTAGATATCCTTTATCAGGTTGAGAAACTTCATTTCTAGTCTTAGCTGAATGTTTTTATCATGAAAGCATATTGGAGTATGTCAAATGTTTTAATTTCTACAATTGAAATTATGGTATAAAACAATTGTATTTCTGGGTTCAATCTCACTTTGTTATTGTGGATAATCCTTTTTGTTTGTTGATCAGTTTGGGTTACTAGCATTTTTGAGGATTTTTGCATCTATATTTATAATGGATATTGGATATTGGTCTGTAAATTGTGGTGTGTATGTGTATACATATAAATGATGACTTTATTTTATCTTAATATCAGAGTGATACTGATCTCATATAATGACTTGGGAAGCATTCTGTCTTGTTTTATTTCTTGAAACAGTTCATGAAAGATTGGTGTTAGTACTTTAACTTTTTGGTAGAATTCACCAATAAAGCACATGAGGTTTCTTGGTAGAAATGTTTCGATTGTTAATTTGATATCTATTTGTTAACAATCTATTCATATTTTCTATTTCTGCATGAGTCCTTTTTGATAGTTCATGTGTTTCTAGGGATTTGTCATTTTGTCTGTTATCTAATTTGTTGGCAAACAGTTGTTCATATTATTTCCTTATAATCATTTTTGTTACTGTAAGTTCAGAGATGTCATATTTTTCATTCCTGATTTTTTAATAATTTTATTCTTCTTCATTTCTTAATCTAGCTAAAGGTTTGTCAATTTTGTTGGCATTTTCAGTGAACCAACTTTTTGTTTCATTAATTTTCTGTTTTTCTAGTCTTTATTTCATTAACTTTGCTCCAATCTTTATTATTTCCTTCCTTCTGCTTGTATTGGGTTTAGTTTCCTTTCTTTTTCTAGTTTCTTAGGTGGTAGACTAGATACTGATTTGAAATCTTTCTTCTTTTTTAAAAATGTAGGCATTTACAGTTAAAAATTACCCTCTATGCTGTACATTAGCTGCATATTATAAATTTTGCTATTTTTTTATTTTTATTAATCTCAAAGTGTTTCTAGTTTACCATATGATTTTTTTTTTTCTTGGACACATTGGTTCTTCAGCTGCCCATAATTTAATTTTCACATATTTGTGAATTTCCTTAATTTCTTTCTGTAACTGATTTTTAATTTATTTCCACTGTGATCAGAGAAAATACTTTGTATGTTTACAACTCTTAATTTTAATAAGACTTGTTTTATGGCATTATATATGGTCTATACTGGAAAATGTTCTATGTGCACTTGAGATGAATGTGTATTCTGTTGTTGGGTGTAGTGTTCTATAGATGGATGTTAGGTCTAGTTTGGTTTCTGAAAGAAAGGTAACAAAATAAGGTTTCAGTGTCTAAGAGAATTCAAATAGAGTCAAGACTGTCTTGGAGGTTACTCCTATGTAAGCTTCACCTAGTGTTTCAGTTTGCTAATGCTGCCATTTTGCAAAACACCAGAAATGGATTGGCTTTTATAAAGGGGGGTTATTTGGTTACAAAGTTACAGCTTTAAGGCCTCCTCAGAAGTAGCTTTTGTATCCATATTTCTACCAAAATCTCTTAAAAGCAAAAAAAATATGGAATGTTTCACGAATTTGTGTGTCATTCTTGCGCAGGGGTCAGGCTATTCTCTGTATTGTTCCAATTTCAGTATATGTGCTGCTGATGTTGAATGTGTCATTGCAAACTGGAAGAAAGTTGATCCTTATTGTAAAGTGGCAGAGAATTTGGCAAAACTGGGTCCTGGTGTTGGATGGAAGGCAGCATTTGAGAGCGACGAGCTGGGATACTTAGCTGAGGAGATTTTGAAACTAAAAGTTGAAGATGTAGCCTGGCTTCTCCTTGCAGCTTGTATAAAATGCAAATGGAAAGGGATAAGCTGAGAAATGAACTCTTGGGTTCAAAAAAACCAGAAGCTGCAGCTTACAGAGACATTTTGAAGATGACCACTGAAAGCTGACACTGACATTTTGGAGAATGCCATTTTGAAAGGCAACCTGGGAGCAAGCAGATGCCAGCCACGTGCCTTCCCAGCTAACAGAGATTTTCTGGATGCCAATGGCCTTTCTCCACTGAAAGTACCCTATTGTTGATGCCTTACCTTGGACATTTAATGGCCTTAATACTGTAACTTTGTAACCAGATAAACCCCCTTTATAAAAGCCAATCCATTTCTGGTGATTTGCAAAATGGCAATATTGGCAAACCAGAACACCTAGATATACCAAATTAACAGTAGTCCCCAAAACTTTAATGAATACCCAGATCCCTATTTGAGACTCTATAAAAGTTTCATTCACTAAATTTATTCTTCAGAAACATAAATCCTTCCAAGAACTTCTATGCCATCTAAGTTCCAAAACCCAGAGGCAACAGCCTCTTCAAGAACATCAACCAGATGTGTCTCCTTTTCTCATGAAGTTGACCCACCTTATCAACATGAACAAGTTAGGGTGGTCATTGCCTAGACATCTCTGAGGATCAGGAAGGTTATTAAACTAGAAGAAGGGGTAGCAACCTACAAGATGGAGTTTACAAAGGATGATGAATACTGAATCTCTATAAATTTTCTTTTTCTTAGTTGTTAGGGTATTAGAATAACTAGAAGGAAAGAATTGAAATGATGGAACTGTGACACATAGCATCCTTTGAAATTTGTTCTATAGCTACTTGTTCAATTGTAATTTGAAAGCAATCACCTTTTTGTATGTATGTTATATTTCACAGTTAGGAAATAACTGATACTATGTAATGTAACTCATAACAACTATGGAAATTTCCTATATAACTACTTATTAAATCATACTTTGAAAGATATTATTTTTTGTATATATGTTATATTTCACAATAAGGAAATAACT
Organism: Choloepus didactylus; assembly: GCF_015220235.1. Classification (NCBI taxonomy): domain Eukaryota; kingdom Metazoa; phylum Chordata; class Mammalia; order Pilosa; family Megalonychidae; genus Choloepus; species Choloepus didactylus. The sequence continues at coordinate 119,319,380 of NC_051316.1, read as the reverse complement.
GAAACTGCGGACCTGTAACCCATAATATTCTTTGAAATTTGCTCTCTAACTACTTGTTAAAGTGCATTTGGAAACTTAAAAAAATAAAAAATTTTTTAAAAAGACTCCAGTTATAGGATTATGATAATCCTGTTTGAGTTGGGCCACACCTTAATTCACACCTACAGGAATGGATTAAGTTGAAGAATGTGTTTTTTCTAAGGTACATAGCTCCAAACCACATGCCTGTCCTTTGCTTTCAGCCTGAATTACTGAATTCTCACATCCCTAACAGACAATATATGATAAGTGCAGTGAATCTAATTATCTTAAACCTGTTCACCTTATAACTATTCCTGTTTCACTTTTATTCAAACCACAGGCCACAAAATTCTTACCAAGAGTTTTTCTGGGAAAACCAAACCAAACCAAACTATATGTATTTTTTTTTACTGAGTATAGCATGTAAGGCAAAATTTTTAGTTACTGTGCATTTATGGTATATGTAATGATAGACTCCATAGTTTTGAAACATAAAGATTTCTGAAAATAAAATTTTCAATAAGGATTATTTTTGTATCATGAATAACCATCTGACTTTTTAATATTTTAACATAAATGTGTTTGTTCATTTGTTATTTTTTTTGTTGGTTCGTTTGTTCATTTATCATATGTGTGGTATAGTTTTGCCTGTTATGCCTTTTTCTTTTACCTTCCTGAACCATTCGATTGCACATACTATTGATCCCTACTCTCATTTGGAGTTTCCTCAAGAGGATTTTTATATTTAATACCTCATATTTCCCACTACACTGCCTCTTTTGCAACATAAGGAAGATAGCATTTTTATTACCAGTGTATTATTTTAAGTTGACCCAAATTACATTGTACCTGGATGGCATTCATTTCTCAGTGTTTCTCTAGTGATTTTAGGACCATTTCTAGTTTCCTAGTTTCCACGCTGTTCTATTGATTTTATTTAGTTTGCTGGAGGAAGATTTTGTAAATTTGCATTTATGTCCATATCTTTCCCAGAAATGCTATGGTTAATTTCCAGTTATTCTTCCAGTTTCAATATTGAATGGATTATTTTTCAAATGTATTTCATTTGTATCACTAATTCCTTCATTTATTCATTTGTTTGGCTAAAATTTTTCTGAGCACCTAATTTATGTATGGTTCTTTGAAAGAAATGAATGCAAAACCATCCTTGTTTTGCTTGGGCCTTAATTCTTATGTTACATATGAACAGTCTGACTATTTTCTTAAATTCGATATTGCTGTTTGGGTAATATTTTATATGGGTAAAATTTAGAACCCACAGGTTTGAAACATGACTGGTATGTCAGAGGAACAGAAGAGGTATATGCCAATTATCTCAAATATTGGGAAGAATGATGTTCCTATGAATTTAACAAGAGAACAATAATATAAAATAACATACAGGCTGGTTTGGTTCAGTTTTCCCAGAAAAACTCGGTAAGAATTTTGTGGCCTGTGGTTGGATAAAAAGCTAAATAGGAATAGTTATAAGGTGAGCAGGTTTAAGATAATTAGATTCACTACACTTATCATATATATGTCTGTTAGGAATGTGAGAGCAATACTTCCAGTGAAAAGAATATGTGGTGTGTAGGTGCCCAATAAAAGTCTGCTAATATGTTGCCCAACAGATGTCTGCAAATATGGAGAGATAATGTGATTTAGGTATACTGCTTATTTCCAAGTGTGTTAGACAGGGTTCTTTAGAGAAACAGAGCTGACAGGGCATTAAGAGGTTTATTATTAGAATTGGTTCATGCAACTCTGGGGATTAGCAATTCCAAATTCCATAGGTCAGAACAGGCTGCAAGTTGAAAACTCCAATGAAGGTGGGGTTGAATTTCCCAGAAATTGATTGACTGAAGAAGAGGCAGGAATTCTTCTTTTTGACATCTGAAATCCACAGTTCTGGCTTTAAGACCTCCAAATGATGGGATAAGGTAACTCTCCTCATTGGTGGGGGTAATTTCCTTTGTTTGATTATAGATTCAGTCAGCAATGGATGCAGTCAACTACTGATGCTAATCCATCTACAATACCCTCACAGTAACAATTATGCCAGTGCTTCCTTGACCAAGCAACAGGGCACAACAACCCAGCCAAATTAACATGTGAAAATAACCATCACACCCAGGCTGCACCATTTATGGGAAAACCCAATGCCTGAGCTCTGGTCAGAGGATAGAATGTCCCCACTGAACCTCACTGGTACACTCCTTCATTAACTGGAATCTGTGACACAGCAAGGTTTTTCATGTCGTCGATGTTGTCAGTCTCGTTTATGTCTCTGATACTTAAACGCTGCACTGATTGCTTTCACTGAGGGTCATGGTTCTCTCGAGCTGTGGTATCAAGATGTTGTCCTTTTATGGCTGGCCTCTTTTTAAGTCAAATTTCATTGGCCTGTTTTTTTAAGCATTTAAAATCCTCGGGGATCCTTGAAAATTACTTTTGGTTTTTCAGTTTCATAAGACAGTTTTAAGGATCTTATTTTCCAGAGACTAAATGGAAACTTTCAGTATTGTTCATCTCTCTACATCACTCTACTTAAACATTCTAACACATGTTTTAGAATTATGTAATGATTTTTATTACACTATGAGCAATTGAACATCCTACTGCTCTACCTTGGTGCTGCTCAGCAATATTCCCACTCACTTCTTTCAGGGCACAGAGGAGGATTGTACTTTGTCATTCCTTTGAAGTTAAACATAACCATGTGACTTGCTTCGACTAATAAAATATAAGCAGTATTATGTCATCTCTTCTCTGGGCAGAAGCACTTCAGAGTCAAGGCACAATTCTCTACCCTCTCCTTTCTCCTGCAGTGGCCACTGCCATGTTGTTCCAAATGGTAGAACCCAACACTTTGTTCAGATATGGCCACATAAAGTAAGAAATAGACCTTTGTTGGGTTAAACAACTGGGATTTTGGAATTGTTTTTACTGCAGCAAATTTATAAATTCCAAGACTGTCCCAAATATATGGTGTTGGGCATAGGGTGATTAAGCAGTGGTTATATAGGAATTAAAAATACACTAACTAGATTAACAGTTTGTCACTATTGGGATATAATCACATGCTTTAGCAGTAACTGATGGTTTAAAATACTTTCATACTTTCAAACATACTCTTTTTCATTGTTTTGAATTTCAGATCATAAATTTATTTTTGAAATTGAATTTAAGTGACTCATACTCTATGGAATATAAATATATCACTAAATACTTCCACATATATTGAGTTAGATAAATTGGAAATATCAAAGGAGTTCTTTCCTTGAAGATATTCAGAAATATTGGTGTAAGATTTGGGAAGTAGGGTGCTTTCTAAAGGTTGCCTGACTAAATAAAACTTGGTTTATATTACTCTCCTATCAATATTTATATTATATTTAAGGTTTGCTGTACACATAGGATTCTTATCCATTTTGAGGCTGACTACATTTTCATTTTGAACCATTTAACAAAAACTTGCTGTTGGTTGGATTTAATAAGTTCTTGAGAAATTTGGTTGTATCTCCAGATTCATAATATCACACTAAACCAGATTCAGCATTTTATTATAGAAAGAGTGGAGTCACATATCTGAGGCCTTTTTGAAATGGGATAGAAAAAACCCAGAAGTAAAATGCTAATGGAAGAGACAATCTTCCTCTGCCTGCCTGCATTTGAAATAAGGGTATATTTAACTTACAGAAGAGCAGACATATTTATAATAGCCAGAGATAAAATGTTGTGTTCTTCAATTCCTCTATTAATTTCTTTCTGTTGCACCCACTGCCAAAAAGTCTACTGTTGCCAATAAGTGAATTAAACAAAAAAAAAAAAGAAAAGTTCCACCATATATGTTGCATATGGCTTTTCGAAAACTGTTTATCTAAAGTATACTGTGAAGTATTATCTAGTCTGGGTTTTTCCTATTCTACTTAGACTCCAAGGCAAAGATAGTATTAGATTTTAATGTACTTAAAATTTTTGTTAGAATACATTTAATACTCAAAAGAAGATCAGCTAAATGTCACCTCAACAATGTCTTTGGAACAGAATTGTTGCATACATCTAACCAGGAAACGAGAGAGGTGGCCAAGAAATATGAAGCATACTTTTCTACTCATATACTCTGAATGAATGACAATGAGTAGATTGAAACATTTTGCTTTGAAATACATGCAACATTTTCCTTTTTAAAAAGTTAGATGGTGTATTTCAAAGAAATAAGCAGTACAAATGGAAGGAACAGTGCTCAATAGGTCTGGGTTAAATTATTCAGTCTGGGTAAACAATTTTCATATTTTTAATGACATTTTAAAGGTTAACACTAAACTTCTGTCTGAGTTTCTTCGGATATTCAAAGGGGATAATAATACTCATTTCACATTTTTATGAATTTTAAATGTAACAATAAATATGAAAGTGAATGGCAAAAGTCCATCACACATTGGGTAATGAGTAAATGTCAAATTTTAGATTGGCTTCTCAGGAAAATAACTACTTAAGGATAATAGCCATCCTTAAATATCCTGTGGAATGTAAATAATCACAGTGGTTTTTATTAAACATAGTGAAGTCCAAGCCTCTAAAGATAGTTTAATTATTACAACCTTATCTGGATGAATTACTACTAAAGACAGCTAATATCTGACATTTGTACATTGCTTTACATTTTCAAAGAAGCATCCCATTTGGTACTGTGTTTTCACCCCCGTTGCAGTTAGAGCTGTGATATTCAACAGAGGTCTTCTCTCCATATTAACCATCTACCATCTACCATTCCAACATTCTTAACACCCCAAGTGATCAGTTAATACCCCCACTGCAAGTTGTGGGCAGAGGAAAATTGTTCTCAAAGAGCAACTGATTTCTACAATGGTTCCATACATTTTTCACTGGGTTTTCTAATCCTATACATTGTTTAGATTTGTTCAGAGCTCTATTTCATCTCCCTCATTACACACAAATATCAACCCATTCCAGTTGTCTGAACTCAGTTTCCAAGTATTTCCAAGGCACCCAAATTGGTCATTTGGAACCAATGGGTGACCAACTAGCAAATCAATAAGCTTCACTCAATTCATCAGTTAAGATCTGGAAAGAATTTTGGCTGCTCCTTGCCAGAAGGCATGGGGTGGAGTCATGTCCTGGGATCTTAGATAACAGTCTTACTTTAGAAGCTGCCAGTTTGTCCTGAGTTCCCCCCAAGGGATTCTCCATCCCTCAACTCCTATTTACAGACTCAGAGAGTCTTTTCCTTTAACTCACCTGGCCCTCTGGAATTCCTTTCACACTCTTCTCTACCCATTTTATGTTCAACTACGGGTCATTTTTCCTCTGAATGGATTTTCCTTGGTAATTTCCAAACCTGACATTTTTAATGTTCTCATCATGTATTTCCAGAAATATGCCCACTGAGGTCAGATTCACTGAGATCAGATATGTCCTTTCAGGGAAATATCCTTTCTTGCTCTATCACTGCTTTGAAAAAGTTCTCAAGAAACTGACCAATGATCTATTTACTGTGAAAATATTTCAGATCTGATTTACTAATCATTCGACACTGTGGGCACTTTCTATTCAACATATTCTTTTGAGTAGATGCTGTTGCACCCTCCTAATTTTCTTCCTATTCCTCTGGTCATTTCCTATTTGTCTCCTATGCAAGCTAATCCTTCTAGCCTTCCCATCAATGTAAGTGTTATTCTAAACTAGGCTCTTGGCTCCCTTTCTACCCCCATTGTATGCACTCATTTACTTCTTTGGCTTCAGTTTCTTTTACTTCCTGAGACTACAGATCTAAACCTACAGCATAATCTTCTCCTGAGCTCTGTGTTTGTATGTCCACTGCCTATTGTATCTCTTCATTTATAAAAGCAGATCCTTGATCATCACTTCTCACCTATTCCCTGCCCCTACCTTGCTCCTCTTCCCATTTACCTAATTTCAGGGATGGGCTTCCCCATCCACCTGGTTGCCCAACATATAAACTTGAAGGTTACCTGTATTCTTGATGTTCATTTATCAACTGTATTCAATGAGTCAGAGACCTACTGCTTCTCCCACTTAAAAATCTTGCAATTCTCTATAATTTCCTTTGTCCTCAGTATCTATCCTCTCATATAAATCAACCTTATTAAATCTCATCTTTTTCCTCATCTCTAGTTCTATCCCCTTTAAAGCCATTTTCCAACTACATTCAGGGTAATAATTTTTAAAGGCAAATACCCGTCTTACCTTCCTACTCAAATCCTTGATCCCTTTTGCTTTGGGATCAAGTCCAAATTCTCTAAAGAGCCAACAGGAATTTTCATGACTTGATCCCTGCATAGGTCTTTAGTTTTATCAAATGTCATTTCCCTTCTCAGATTCAATCACACAGCTCTAAAGAACTTCTTTTTAGTTTCTTAAATTCATGATGTTCTTGATTACCACTAGACGCTCCTACAGTATTCTACTATATTTTCCTGTCCAACTTCTACATATTCTTTATGTCTCTGCATTAAAGTCACTCCCTTTAAGAGAGGAATTCACTGTCTCCCCCAAACACCCTTTCTTGCCCTTATAAGAGCATTCGCCACCCTTTGTTTTTGTTTTGATTTTTTTGTTCATAAAAGTTGAGTGTATTTTGCTCATTTTCATGTTTCCAGAACTTAGAAGAGTATCAGAGACATTGAAGAAAGGGTCTACATACTGCATTAATAAATACTTCTATGATAGAAATAATCCATTATAATCTCACATCTTGATTACCCAAGAAAAGTGAGTTGGGCTATAAATTTAAGAAAATAAAACAGCCTATATGCACAAATGATATGTAATGTGGTTATCATAAGTCAAATACATACAAATATCCTTGCATAATATGCAGTGTTGGGTAATGATGTTGACATTTGACTGTCCATTGCTTGAATGACAAGTCCTTCACTAACTACCACATAAGCTAAGCAAGTTACTTGTAAGGAAAACACCTTATGATATCAGAAAAAGAAAAATTAGATTCTGTTTTTCTTAATTTGAAAAAAAATATGTTCCCTGGGAATCACTTTTCATAAATCCACAATAATGGAAAGTACTACCACCAATACTTGTTTTAGTATTTACCATTCTAGATACAACACCATACTCCAAAATAAGGCATCTAACATGCATCTAACATAGTCATCACTGACCATTATTACCCTAAATAACAAGATGAAAACTGAGACCCCAAAGATGATTGTTTTCAATTCACAAAATTCAATTTTTGGTCAAAGATAAAAACACACTCAATTCAATCAGCAGTCCAGTATCTTTGTACACATAAAATGACAGATTATCAGAACATTTTATATCCCCTTTCTTGACCCAATTGTCTTGTCAGCTATGAACATGACAACTTGAATTCTCTGATCCCAGAGTAGCAGCATCTTTGAATTAGGAAGGTACCTCCCAAAACCTTTGGCTTCTGTAACCCATGAGTGTGCTCTCTAGCCACCCTGTGCACACACTTGCTCACAATGTTCTGACACCTGGGGGTACGGGTAAAGTCAACTGCAAACCACCTTTCTCTTTAGTTTGCTTTGGGAAATGTAGACAATAAGGTGATGCTTACCAAATTTTACTCTGAGTATTAAGTAATATTGTCCTAAAAATTTCAAGTTTTGAATTATGAATATACTCCATAAAAAGGACATTTACTGTTCATTATAAAGATTAATATAAAACAGACAGCCTAAATATATGAACCTCAAGAGTAATACAGAAACACTAATTGCAAGTTCAGTGGAGTTAAATTTTAGCTCAGCCTGAGGACGGTCCTTCTAACAGTCAATGCTGATAAAAGATTAAAAACTTTTGAAGGAATGAGTTTTCTGTCACTAAAGAGGTTCACACAGCTGATGGACAGGGCTCTATAGTGAACCGCTTGAGTGATTTTACTAGAGGACATTCAGGAAAAATTCTACCTCGAGACTGAAATCCTGTGATCATCACAAAATATTAGTAAAATATAGTCCACAACCTGGGGCAATAGGCACTAAATCTTGCGCTTACAGGATGTTAGCAGTGATGAGAGAAATAAAAATAATGAGGGGCATTTGGAAGATGATTTAGAGCATACAAAGGGATTTTATGCAAAGTTTAATTCTCACACCCACCCTGCAGGAGAGTTATTATAACTATCATTGCTATGATAGATATGGAAACTGGAGCTCAGCAAAGATAATCTACGATTATCTAATAAGTGATGAAAGTGAGTCCTGACTCAAAACCTTGTCTTTCAAAATCACTTGTTCCTTCTACTACATGATTATTATGATCATGGACAGGCAATTTAAAATTTTTGTAAGCAGTTCTCCTGGGTTTCCTTTGCCTAAAAAAAAAAATCACAGAAAAGATTTTGAATTTATGGAGAAGTCTGCATGCAAGTATTTTCACACCATATCTCAGTTTAACTCCCTAAGGGTTTCTGTGCTCTTTGGCATTGCCTCCCTTGGCATTATCATGTCATTAGCCCCCTGGGAAAGGTCCCAGTCCATTTCCCATGATGTAATGCACTGTGGCATTACTCCCCAGTCACATCCATTTCTGAAAGGGTCAGCATCACTTCTCAAGGCCCTCGGGGAGACCAAGAGCACAGGAACTGCTGATCTGCCCATTTGCCCTGGTCACACTCATTATCAGATTAGGAAGGCAGGATCGTTTCAAATGTGCTGCTTCAGGGCTTCCTGTGGATCAGAATTTTTAATCTCCTTATGCATTTCATTTTGTACTGAGCTGGTTGCCACCATCCAATCCCCAGTACTTCAAGTTTGCTGCTGTGGATTAAATTGTGTCCCCCCAAAATATATGTTCAAGTCGTAATCACCCCTGTTCCATGAATGTTTTTCAATTTAGAAATAGGATCTTTGAAGATGTCATTAGTTAAGGTGAGGTCATACTGGATTGGGGTTGGGGGGAGGCCCTAGTCCAATATCACCAGTGTCCTTATAAGAAGGTGAGAATTGGACACAGACAGAGAGACCCCGAGGGGGAACTACATGTAGTTGAAGACAGCAGAATGTGGAGTGATGCGTGTACCAACCCAGGAACGTCAAAGATTGCACACAAACACCAGACGCTAGGAGAGGCAAGCAAGGATTCTGCCCTAGGTCCTGCAGAGAGAGCACGACTCACTGTGATTTTGGACCTCCAGATGCCAGAACTCTGAGACAATAAATTTCAGTTGTTTTAAGCCACATAGCTCATGGTACTTTGTTCCAGCAGCCCTAGGAAACTATGGTGCCAATGGGGCAAGACAGACTTCTTTAACCCTTTAAGAAACACTTGGTGTGTAACTCCCCATAGAGAGCCAGCCTGAGTTCATTTTTCCCTCCACCACTTGTCCCACTCCATCCCCATTTCTCAACCCTGAAGAGAAGGATTTGTTTAACATAATAGCATCAACTTATAGCCCATTTTAATATGGAAATAGAACTAGTTTGTTTTTCTTTCTTTTGCTAAAAAGAATACTGTAAAACAAATATGCCCCTTCAACATCTATCCAATACTGAGGAAAGGGGAACCACATTTTAATGATCCACAGCTTTGGATTTAATGTTCCAACAAGCTTAATTATGAAAGAAACAAGAGGGCAATAGGATTATAAGTTGATTAATAGTTTTTCTGTTGTCGTTTTTGGTGTTTTTCTTCATGGACATGGGAGTAAAATGAGTGTGACTGTGAGAACTCACAAGATCAGTGGGGAGCAGTTTCAAATGAAGTGGAGAGTCCCCCAATGTCTGGGAGCTCATGGCAAGGTAAGTTGTCCTAGAATTATATTGGAAGGGTCATATGACTCAATCCAGTGAAACCATGTTTTTGAGTTTGCAGAAGTCATGCAGAAGCTAAATCTTTAAAGCCTGTCTCCAGCCTTCAGTGGAGAGAGAGAGACTTTCCATTGCCTGCCCTCAATTGTCCTTCCCTTCTCTGCCCCAGGAAATACGGCTTCATCTGTAGCAGCACTTCACCTGCAGATAGTTTATGTGCACATCCCCACCGCAATCTTCCACAGGACCTGTAAGTTCAAAAAGGTCGCCCTGGAGGCATGGAGGGTGATGGTGAGAAGTCCAGATGCCTCTCCTCAGAATACTAAACCAAACCAGCTGGAGACACCTGTCAAGGGACAATGATTACTGACACCCAATTTATAAATACATCAAAGTTATCTGAGGAAAAATGAAAATAGCAAGAAAATGGCTTCTCTGTCTTGTCGAAACTGTAATCTGAAGTAGTTAGACACTTAGGATTTATAGGAATTCATTTCACTAATCCATTCAAAATAAGCATTGAGTGCCCGCTTTTTGCCAGGCCCTTTTATAGGTCCTGTGGACGGAGGAATGAACAAGACACACGGGTGCCTGATCTCACAGTACTAACTTCCTAGAGTGTGTTGACAGAAAATGAGCATGACAATTCAAATAGTGCTGTCAGGACAATAAGACAGGATGATATGCTATAGTTCAAAAAGGGGACAGTCTTCTGAATCTGGGATCAAAGCATTCCTGGAAGAGGCACTGATGAGTACAAACTAGGAACAGGGTTGTCATGCTTAAGGAAAAGAAAGAAACTGAAGCTAAAGGGCAAAGAAGAGCATAGTAGGAAATTAGACCAGCAAAGGAGGCAGAAGCCAGAACACGCAGAGCTTTGCAGGTCAGCATAAGGGGTTTAGATTTTATTGTAAATGCAATGAGAAGCCATTGGTGGCTTTGAGGCAGGGAGAGAGTGTGATCTAACATAGGACTTTCCTTTTTGTTTTGTTTTGTTTTAATCTCTCTTGCTACAAAGGGAAGAACTTTTGAGCAGAAATAGGGAGATGAGTTAGAAGGCCATTAAATTGTCTGCAAAAGAGATAATAGTGGCTTAACTTGAAGGTGGTCTCAAGGAAGAAAGGGAGGGAGGCAGGGAGGGAATTCGGCCTCTGCACAGAAGCTAAATATGCTGGAAGATTCATGAAAATTACAAATGACCTGTAAAACAAAATAAGACAAAACAAACTAAAGCGGGGCGCCCAGGGAGGATGGCTCCGTGTGGCGAGGGGCACTCTGATGCGTGAAGCTCAGCGGTACCCGCCCCACCCCAGGCTCTCTTTGCGCGATGGAAAGGGGAGAGGTGAGCATTCCATTGTAAAGTGGTTTAGATTATCCCACTGTGTGGCTGCACCAGTTCACATTCCCACCAGCAACGAATGAGGTGCTCCTGTTTCTCCACAGCCTCTCCAACCTTTGTTATTTTACATTTTTAAAATAGCAGCCATTTTAGTGAATGTGAAATGGTGTCTCATTGTGGTTTTGATTTGCATTTGCCTGGCTAATGATGTTGAGCGTCTTATCTTTTCATCTGCTTTCTGGACGTTTGTGTATCTTCGTTGGAGAAATGTCTGTACAAGTCTTTTGCCCATTTTTAAAAGTGGGTTGTTTGTCTTTTTGTTGTTCAGTTAAAAGAGTTTTTTTATAAATACTGTATATTAATCCTTTATTGGATAGCTGGTTTCCAAATATTTTCTCCCACTGTGTAGGATGTCTTTTTACTTTCATGACAAAGCCCTTTAAGGAAAAAAAGATTTTTATTTTGATGAGGTCCCATTTATTATTTTTTCTCTTGTTGTGTGTGCTCCGGGTGTAAAGTCTAAGAAGCCATTGCCTAACACAAGGTCTGGAAGATGCTTCCCTACATTTTCCTCTAGGAGTTTGATAGTTCTAACTCTAATATTTAGGCCTTTGATCCATTTTAAGTTGAGTTTTGTGTATTGTGTGAGGTAGGGGTCCTCCTTTTTTCAAGTGGAGATCCAGCTGTCCCAGCACCATTTGTTGAAGAGATTATTCTTTCCCATTTGAGTAGTCTTTGCCATATTGTCAAAAATCAGTTGGTTCAGTGGCTAAGAGATTTCAAATAGAGTCAAGAGGTCATTCTGGAGGTTATTCTTATGCATTATATAGTTTCTGGTGTATTAAACTAGCTAGAAGGAAATACCTGAATCTGTTAAACTGTAATCCAGTAGACTTGATTCTTGATGATAATTGTATAACTGTATAGCTTTAATCATGTGATTGTAAAAACTTTGTGACTGACACTCCCTTTATCCAGTGTATTGACAGATGAGTAATAAAATAAAAACAAAAAATACATAAATAACAGGGGGAGACAAGGGGTATGGGATATTTCGGGTGTTCTTTTTTATTTTTAATTTTATTCTCTTTATTTTGGAGCAATGAAAATGTTCTAAAATTGATAGTGGTGATGAATGCACAATTATATGATGACACTGTGAGCCATTGATTGTATTCTTTGGATGGATTATATTGTGTGTGAATATATCTCAATAAAATTGCATTAAAAACTAAAAAAAAAAAAATTATCCCACTGTAAAGAATGTGGAAAGTAAGGATCTGTTTACATTTCAAACCCATTTGGCTACCCCAACACTACCAAGGAAACTTTTACTCCCCGAGTTTCTCCCCATTCTCAGGCTATAACAAATAAACATGTAATATAAGCCTACGTACAGCATATAGTTATAATTGTTCAGGATCAAAGAACAGAGCTGGGTTAAGAGAACAGGTGGTGCAGAGAGGAGGTGTGATTTTATTACTGATGATCATGAATGTGCTCATTAATAAAGTGACCTCTACGGAGAGATGTGGGAAAATGAGGGAGTAGGATATGCAGCCCACTGGGGGAGAGAGCATGCCAGAGGAAGGGAGCAGAAAGACCCATTTCTGAGGAGTGAATGCCTGGTGCATTTGAGGAAATGCAAACCCAGAGGGGTTGGAGCAGAACAATCATAATAGAAAGCAGCAGCAGAAGAAAAGAAGGTAGGTTCTGCTGAGAAGCCTCCCTAAAGCATGGGAGGGTTCTGAGCAGAGGAGTGTGATATCTGTTCTACATTTTAGAGGATCATGCCATTAGCTCTGATAAGAATAAATTGCAAGGGAATTGGGGCAGAAGCAGAAAGGCTTGTTGCAAGGTTACGGAAATAATCTAGATAACGATTGTTCTGGTTTGCTAATGTTGTCATTATACAAAATACCAGAAATGTGGTGATTTATTTTGGTACAAAGTTAAAGTTATAAAGCCATAAAACTGTCCAAATT
>NC_051316.1:119300082-119306053 GCF_015220235.1 Choloepus didactylus | reverse complement strand
CATGAGAACTGTTTAGGGCACTGACTGTTACAATATTTCTGGTGTTATTAACTATGTATACAACATGACAGATCCTTGGCAACGCTGGGTCAGAAACAAAAAGGAACAGGTAGAGATAAAGCCCAAGGGTCAGGAAGAAAGAAGAAATTTGGGTGCAATATGCATGACTTCCCATGATGTCTGGGGCCACCTAAATCTAAATTCCCAATATTGTACTGGCAAACATGTTCTAACAAAAAACACAGCCAGTTAGTGGAAAATTCAAGTGAAAGGAAAGTTTTGGGAATCAGGTCAGCTGGATGATATTAGGAGGGAAATGTGCATAGATTCTGGACTTCCAAGTTTCTTGGCCTAAGAAATATGGCTGGCATAAACAAAGAACAGCATGACTTTCAGCACATGAGTGCCGGCCGTGATATTTAGATCAAAGCATCATTTTTTTAGATGTTTTTGTATTACTAAGCACAGGGATTGAGTTTGAAATAAGAGAAAAGAATCTAGGCAGAAGCACATTCTTAGGGAATGATGAAAGTAGTGCATATTTGGAATTTCCTGGCATTTCAGACTTCAGCACAAGTGGTGTGTTGGTTGGTATGAAGTAGTGTTGGTTGGCACTAAGTGGCATGAAGTGTGTTGGTTGGCAGGAAGTAGACTTTGTATCAGGAATGAGGTAGCACAGAGTCTTACAGAAGCTGCTTCACCCCCTCTCTCAGATCACAGGAAGTAAGTTTAAGCCTTTGCTGATTGGGATCAGGGCCAACGGCCTCTTCCTAGCTGGCTGGCTGGCAATTTATGTAGGACCATGAGTTAATCCAAGTTACGCAGAGCTGGGGAAACAGCACCAGGGCCAAGCCAGGGAGGCTTTGGTTGTTTAGTATGGATTTATTTAGCTGTGGTTTAAGTAAACTATAACTTAATATAAACTCTATATGTCCTCAAAGCTCATGGCACTATCTGAAGAACACATGTAAGGATGCTCATACCCCTTATTCCAAAATATGAAAATCAAGTTCATAAACTTCCTCAAATTAGCTACAGGATAGCTTATAACCCTAAATAATGGCAATTATTAGTTGAGGTGATAGACTTTTCATCCTTATTTTCTAATAATAATCATATTAATAGCAGTTTAACTATTGAGAACTTACAATGCACAGACACCTATTCTAAGCACCCTGTGTGTGTGTGTGTGTGTGTGTGTGTGTATTAACCTATTATTCTTCATAACAAAGCTATGGATTAAAAATTACTATTTTCCCTGTTTTACAGATGAAGGAACTGATTCACAAAGCAGTCCATCCGGTAAAATGTATTCTAGAGCATTATGGGAACAAATCGACTTTGTGAGTAATAGAAAAATAATTGGCTTATTTACTCTAAATCAAGGTACACCATGACCTATAATGCTTTTAGGGAAAGAGAGAAAGAGGATGCATAAGCAATTGGAACAATTTGTATCTTTAAACAAATATCCATGCAGCAAGCACATGGAAAAAAGGAAAATGCAATTAAGTATTTGGGAGTACACTTTTTAGTTTCAGGAAATGTGTGGAAGTCAAATAATTTAAATTTTTTAATTTAAAAATTTTCAAATTTAAATTATTTTAAATTCAGTAAAATCACTTATCTTTTTATATTTTGTGTTGCATATATTTATATCCTTTATTACATTCAAATATTACTAAGAGATGTGGAAAAATCCATTAGATACCTATTTAATTGGGTTTTTCTATTATATATCTATCTTAAACTTGGTTGAAATATAAGGTCTCAAGGTAAAAATTAATATATTGATATAATCAAGTATATAGTCGTCCTGATTTTGTAAATGTGTTCTGTATTTTTAATTTTCTCTTCAGAAAATTCTATTTTTTCACCTTCTGATCTTGTTTCTTTCTTCATCAAGGTCTAGGAAATCATTTTAATTCCACAGTCTGAAGTAAATGCTTAGGACATTGCCTGCCACAAAATAAGCTCCCTAATAGATGCCAACTATTATCTTCATTTTGTTGCTGTCTGCAAGGAAACATGGGTACATGGGTAATCTATTCACCAAACAGCCACTAGAGGGAGAGTAAATATGTTTGGCACATCATCATAACTGACACATTACAGTTTCAGGCTAAGGAGCTCGGTGGAAAGATGCAAAAGAACAAACGGTGGGAGCCCAAGACGTGGAGGATGGCACTATCAGGATACAACAGATACACATCACTGGGGACAATCCACTGCATTTTTATGGGGCAAACAGCAGTTGACAAAAAAATAATAATAGAGCCATGTATTAGGAATAGCAGAGAATAACAGAAAGTTTCTAGCTTCTAGGTGTAAAAGTCTGCCCTCTTTGTCTCCATTTTGAAATTATTAAAGTGTCAGTGTTAATGAGATTTTTGCGGACTTTCAGCCTTGGTGCATAATTTGACTTTTTAATGTTTGCTCTGGGTCAGGTTTGTTCAGTTTTTCTTCTTGTTCCAATTTTGTCCAACATAATTATAAGGATTCCCAGGAGTGCTGACCAGGATATGCTAAATAAAAGGCACATTTCTCTAAGCAATAGAGACCTTTCATCAGCAGGGATGTATAAATCTGTGAATACTCATGAGCAAGAAATAATTTCAAGGAATGGCTGGCCACTGTTAATTAACCTACCACCCTGGAGAAGTACAAAGATAAACACATTGCCTTGAAGTAATGGTACTCAAACTTGAGACTTGGATCCACCCCTAAAGATTCTCATTCAAGAGGTCTGGGGTGGAGCCAGAAAATTTTTCATTTTAACACATTCCCAGGTAATGCTAACAAGGCTAATAATCTGTGGACCACATTTTTTAGCATCAGGCTATTGTTGTGCAAGCTATTCTTTGACAAGCTGTTCAGTCAATTAAAGCAGCATCTGATGAAGCTCTATCATAGGTTTGATTCTAAAAATGGCCAGGGAACAGTAAATTAAATTATGTTTCTTTCACAAATGAGTATATTGGTCATAAAGTTGAGAGAGTGTGTGTGTGGCTGGACATTACCAGTCGATAACCATTATTTTAAAAAGATCTCAGTACACATGCTCTATAATTATGAATCAATTGTATTATCTTCACATAGTAAAGCTTACACATTACATTGAATTAGCTCCTCAGGGTACCGTGCCCCATTGTTGGCTGAAGTGTTTGATTTTTCCTTTCAATTATTTTTCCCTAATTTCAAAAAGAGAAATATTTTCTTTGTCCTCTTTTAAATAAAGTGTCTTTGGCGTTCTTTGACATTTGCATTACTATTGTGCTTTCCATTTTTAATTAGCTAAGTAGCCTAAAGGTATTATACAGAGTGTACCTCCTGTATTTTCCATAATCATAAGTATCATTGATATATTTAGCAGGATATTTTATAAGTTTGTGTAATTGTCTTGAAACTAGGTGCTTGTTTTTTTATAATTATTTTAATATGGGTTTATTTTGTGTGTGTGTTTTTTTTAATAATACTGTCATAGGTGTTCCACATTCCCCCCTACAGAAGCCCAAGGTTCAGTTTATAATCTTACTTCATATTCCAGAGTGCTGTCAGGTCCTATTTCTTCCTTTTTAATTGGCCCTGTAATATTTCCCCTTTCCTAATTTTTTCTCCTAAAATTATTTGACTTTTAACTTCCGTTGTTCATATTCGGAATGTCTTTACCAAGCTCTTCATGAGCTTAGCAACAAAATAAATATGAAGATGGTTGCCACTTGCTTCAAGTGCCCCATCCCATTTCAGTGTCAAGTGTCTGTTAGATTATGAATTAGTGTCACATAGCAAAACAGGATTGTTTGGCAGAGTCCATTATTTTTCATCTGTTTTTGCTGACATTGAGAATACAGCTGTTTCTTCCACTTTGATTGAATTGGTCAGTCCATTTACAAGTAGAATAATGGATATGGAGACAAAACCTAATTACGGTGCTGTGACATTGGAACATGTCGTTTTCCATGCCTATTGTCTGAGATCAACTCCAAGCCACGACTTCTAAACTCTGAATGTTAATTCTTTAATTCTAGTTAACAGCTATTTCAAAAATATGATTTTAATCAAAGCCCAAAAGCTAGAAAGAGACACTTCATATTTAGATGTGGATATTTATATCTAGTGTTAGAATATATGCCCTTTATTTTACTGCCTAGCAACCTATTCAGTGGCAAACAATATTCACTAATTCATTTTGTCATATTTAATTGCTTATTTATCTCTCCTGTCTTGTGATATCCTTTATCCTTGCAAAGTTAAAAAAAAATGGAACATCATGGAAGTGACTTTTAATTGTACAGGAAGTTCTTGTATTTGTTTATTTTTATAGTTTATTTTGAAATAATTTCAAACCTTCAGAAACGTTTCAAGAGCTGTGAAAATCTTCCCATATGCTCAGAGTCCATAATGTTATATTTTACCTCCCTCTCTGTCTCGCTCTCACTCACTCTCTACCCATTCTCAAGCCGTTGACCTATTGCTCATTCATCCCAAACACTCCAATACGTGTGTCCTTCAAACAAGAACACTCTTGCACATAGTATCCCCTTGATCTTCCCAATCAGGAAATCAACTTCAGTAGCACACGGCCATCCGAATCACAGATCCCAACTGTTCAAATGTGTTTCTTTCTTCCTGGTACAAGAACCAATCCTGGATCACGTGTTGCATTTAGTTGTCATGTCTCCTCAGCCTGCTGCAATCAGGAACTTTCCGCAGTCCTTCCCTGTCTTTCATGGATGCAGTTTTACAGCGTGCAAGCCTCATTTTGTAAGATGACCCTCAACCAGGATCCATCTGATGTTTCCTCATGAACAGCCTCATCCTGGACTGGAACACCATGGTAGTGATGCTGCACCCTCTCAGGGCATCAGCTGAGATGGTCCGTCACGTTGATCTGCCCACCACTGGTTGTCTGCCAGGTCTCTCTGCTGTAGAGTCACCATGTCTCCTATTTTAATTATGTATTTTGTGGGGAGAGACCGTGAGTCTATGCCAATATCCTGCTCCTCATCATTCCCACCCTCCAGCCTTACCATCCACCAGAAACTCCTGAATATATTACCACTGTGTTGGTAGGCAAAGAGTAATGATCATTTCAATGCTCAGCATTTCCCAGATTTCGTCAGTGGAATATCCTTCAAGATAATTCATGTGTCCTTTAGTTATGTTTTCATCTTCTTTGTTTGTTTCCTTATTTGGGACCCAAGATGCTTGTGTGCCCCCTGATCCAACCCTAGAATCATTGATTTTTCTGAGGAGCCTGGTTCCTTTTGGTGGAGGATGGTGTTTAGAAATAAAGACCTGAGTGCTCAGTGTCGTCACTGCTAGTGGGGCACCACTGCTTCTAGGCTTTCTCATCAGAAAGAGTTAAGAATTAAATGTAGATGAAAACATACATAGTTATAGTTCCAAATCTATCTCTGTATATGAACGAGACATATTTATTCACACTTGTACCTCCAAATTCCAATTCAACACTCAGTGTTCATTCTAAATTTGTAAATCCTTTCTGGTCCTTCATTATTCCCAATATATTTACTGACTTGTTTATCCCTGGCCACGTCCTTAGTTGTCAGGCCCTCTGCAATCTCCTGTGACCCTGCCACCACCACCACTGCCTCTGTAACCCCTGGACCCCTGGCCATCTGCACACCCCCCTCCATTGACATTTCCTTGGCTTTGGGGCATGTGGTCACTTCCCCAAAACCACCTGCCACCCTTTCACCACTGCTTCCTCAGCCATCAGGCACCACCGCCTCTGTGCATTCCTCCGTCCCCAGTGCACCTCCTCTCATCTGGGAAATTTGATACTAAGATATATTTATATATATATATATATGTATATATTAGCTTATATTTATTTTGAAATAATTTCAAACATACAGGAGAGTTACAATAATAATACAAACCCCAGAGAACTCCAAAATATCTCCAGATACCTAGATCCACCAATTTTAACATTTTGCCACCTTGA